>NW_017537036.1:0-20025 GCF_001853355.1 Bactrocera latifrons | reverse complement strand
TTGGTTTTTGTTTGTCGAGAGAGGACTTTGCTTCTCAATTGCCTACTCAGTCCGAAGTAGCACCTGTTGGCAAGAGTTATCCTGCGTTGGATTTCTAGGCTCACATTGTTGGTGGTGTTTCGACGAAATTATCTCCAACTTACAAAGTTGCTTCTCTTACTTGTACTTAATTTTATGTTTTGATATTACCGACTAAAGGGAGACTGCTTTAGAAGCTTCAAAAAATCTATATTTTCAAGGATTTTTTTGGAAAGGAAAGAAATGTCTGATTGAAATGAAACTTTTAGGATTTATTCTTATATATTTGAAGAATCTTCTCAAATTTTTTTATTGTTATACATTAGATATTCTTCATGTTTGAAAAAATTTACGGAGGCGCCTCGAGTGTGCAATTTCTGTGTGGCGGGCAAGATGCAGATCGCAATTTTCATCTGAAACAAAATAAATTTTTTATTTTCAATAGTGTAATGCCTAGGTGAACCAAGAAAATTGAACAAAAAGTGAAAAATTCAAAAATTTTTCGCAGATTAAAAAAAATGCATAAAAAGAAAATCGTTTAAAAACCGGATTAATGTTAACTTTCTTCGGGTATTTTTGGTTTAGAATGTAATTCCAAATACAACGCATTTTGATTCGTTTCGTTTGGACGTTTACTTTTTTTTCCTATCTTGCCCGCCAATTTGAAAAAATCATAAAAATGGAAATCCAAGAAATCGCGTGTGAAAGTTTTCATTCACAAAAAATCGCAAAATGTATCTTTATTATAGCCGATCTTGGCCGACTCACGAACATCCTGACACTAATAGTTTTACCCCCACAGACCTTCTATAGACAGTTAAACTGTCTCGAAGGACAGTTAGTCGCTTTTCATTATAATATACATAATAGATCATGGGGTGGAACAAGCGGGCTCCAGACAGTCCGGCCGCTCGTATACCTGCTCGACGCTTGCTCACTATTTCGTCTGTATCTCCGGAAATAATCCGAATTTTGTTCTTAAATTTTGGAGACATATTCTTGGACAGTTTAGGAAGTGATTTACGAAAAAAAAAATCGATTTTTTGAAGCCTCTAAAGCAGGCTCCCCCCTAAATAGAAGGTTTTTGAATTTTGAAGAGTGATAATAAAGTCGAAAGTTGGCATTGTAACCGCTATTTGAAAAGCTTGTGTTTAGAGTTTTCAAATTGGTTACAGACCATTTCGATCCTCTACTCTTTGACTATCAAAACATTTTGATTATATTAGGTAATCAGGCTGGTATTCGTAAAGTATCGTTGTATATTGGCGAAGTGTCTTGAGTATGTCACAAATCTGTTGAGATGTCAGTTCCAGCCAATTCACCCAGCGAAGATATGAATAGTTACCTACCGCTCCATATAGAGTTAGATCGTCGAAAAACCAGACAGGTAGATTCGGTTCAATTTCGGTTGCGTAGAAGCGGCTGTTGTAAAAATCAGATTTCGGTATGGCTACCGGGATGCTCAATACCCTTACGACTACGCAAATGAGTCGGGGTGATTTTATACCAGCCTTGTCACAGCTTAACCGATTTTTCCAGCCCCTTGATATAAAATAAAGTTATAAGGGAGTGTATTAATTATCGCAATATATCTTTAATACTTATAGTTCAGCTTAGTAGGAATAACAAAGCCATCTGCCATCTTCGGACGTATTGATATCAGTTGGAACTAGTGTACAGTCAATTCGTAGGTTAGTCTCAGTCTTCAATCTTACTTTCGTACGATATGAGTTCTTTTTGTCCTTAGAGCTCGGTATCACATCGAGAAGGCTGCAGGAAGTTCTTAGAGCAGGGCGCCAGGGAAACAATGGAATATAAATTTCGCACTTGTCCCGCATTAGCAACACTACGCTGTAAGCATCTGAGATTCCCACAGTATGATACGCTGGAGGAGGTATCGACATTCAGGCCGCAGAGTCTGTTAAAATTCGCGTCAAGCGCAGTCATCCTAAACGATGACTACTCCTTAGCGAGTGAGCTCCATATTTAAGGACCAAACTGGTCTATGTGTGTCTTCTTTGCCTACCAGATTAACCTAACCTAACTTAGAACTCGGTATTATGTTCGTCTATATCTTTGGGGATCACGAAGAATCTGGCCGAATTTATATATTTTTACATTGTACATACATTCCTCACTCCCAATTCCCATTCGTAATCACTCTGCGCCTTTTTGCATGTCCAAATAGTATTGCTTGCTCGTTCGCTGCATTAAACGCTTTAACTGGTAATTGAGAATTAGTTTTTCCACGCTTAATGCATCGTTTTTTTCTTCGCATATTTTTGTGTGGCCCCTGCACACCATATTTCTCTCCACACACACATTAGCTGGAGACTTTCGCCATTTCCTTTCTATTTGATTATTTCGCTTTTGCCGCAGCATTGCAATGCGCCTCGTCTAACGCGGTGACAGCTTTACTTTGTCCGCCGCCGCAGTGCCGCTTTTGAGCGAAAGTAACGCGGTTATAAGGGTATAGGTAGTCGCCTACGGCCAGCCATACCATATATGAGCGATTTAGAAAAAATAGCAAACACCACTAAGCGCGACTTCAGCGATAAAATAGTAAAACAGAGAAAACGAACGAAAATTAAATCTTGCAAAAAACTCCATTCGGTGGGGTGGCGAAATCAAATCGCGCTGCCGTCAAAGTGCCATATTTTTTTCTCTGTGTTGTGCATTTTCATTTCTTTTGCTGTAGTTGCCCGCCAGCACATTGTCGTTAGAGCTCAAAAAGCGCCACATTCACTTTCTCAAACACATTTGTTTGCGCAAAAACCCCCCTATAGTGATTGTGTGTGTGTGTGTGTGTGTGTGTGTGTGTGTGTGTGTGTGTGTGTGTGTGCATCTATCCGCTAGCCAGCACCTACTTTTATTGTTGTTATTGGCATTGTGCAGTGCTGACTTTGCTCCTACTAGCCATCCAGCGCGCAGTGTTGCCACTTGCAATATAAGCATGCTGATTTCGCCTTCATTTATATGCTGCGTTTTTACCCCCTCTTTCTTTCATTCTTTTTTACTATACTTGCGCAACATGTTGCATGGGTTATACACACATGTTGTGAACAATTGATTTCTCGATGCCTGTACGCCTATAGATAACTGGCATCTCTGAAACTCGATATACAGAAAATGTGAAACGAGAGAAATCGGAGTGTTTGCGTTATCTAAGGTTCTATTTGAAGCTATTGACATCAACATCCTAAATTTTCAGAGAAATCGTTGTCATTGTATCATCTTAGACTCTATTTAAAGCTATTGATACGGATAGCACCCTCATAATTTTTGGAAGAAGAAAGTGCTCTCCGTAGGTTGAGTTTGTTTCTCAAATCGTTTCGGCTAACAGCGTGTGAACCTAACTATATCTCTTTAACCTATCCCTTAAAAAAACATGCAATACATCCACTCCAACGTATCCCTCATCATGGTCCTAAGATTTTAGTCTAACAATCCATCAATAACAAAGCCTATATCACTATTTTGTTTATTCTCTAAGGTACTGAAAATGTTTGAAAACTCTAACCAATCCGTATATACATATTTCGTAGATATATTGATACTTCCTTAACCTTCCTATACCCGCGCCAAATGTTTTAACACCCATACCCGCGCACGGTGTGACAGACCGTGACTTTGACTCCTCTTATCTGGTTATTTTTCCATTAAACCGTTTATATATTTTTTTATTTTATAGGAAATATAGGATGTAATAAAACAAAAAATAGCAATTCTTAACATAAATTATTTTTTACTATAATGATTATCAGTCTTTCCAAAACAGCCTAAAAAAAAAAATTTACGAAAAACTGTTTCGTCGGTCTCACAGACATATGCGCGGGTATAGGAAGATTAAATTTAATTCATAATTTAAGTTGTCAAATATCTCCCTTCCGCTTTTTTGCTCTTTATTCAATGCTTTATAAAAAGTTACTGTGATCGGATTTAGTTCAAATATGTGCCGTTTCGTTCGATAATCTATTTCCATCCTGACGGCAACTTCATTATAGCCCCCTCTTTATTTGCGAAGAACTCGGACAGCCTCTTTTGAGTTCAACTTTGCACCAAAAAGAACATTCGCCATGGACAGGAACAGGTGGTAATCACTTGGCGCTATGTCTGGGCTTTATGGTGGTTGCGATGAAACCTCCCATCCGAGCTCCCATAGCTTCTGAAGAGTCACCAAGAAGTGTGTGGTCTGGCGTTGTTTTGGTGGAACACTACACCTCTCCTGTTGGCCAATTCTGGACGTTTCTGGCCTATCGCCAGCATCAAGCGGTCCCGTTGTTAGCAGTCGATGGTAGAATTAAGAAACTGGCCATATGGGAGCAGCTCATAGTGGATGATTCTTCGACCACGACCGTATTCGCTTGATAATGTCGTATGTTATCCATTTTTCGTCGTCGGTCAGCATCCGCTTCTAAAAGGGGTCGAGTTTTTTTCGTTTAAGCAGCATATCGCAGTCGTTGATTCGGAAGGTTTTCTTGCGTCAAATCATGGGCCACCCAAACATCAAGCTTTTTTGAGTATCCAGCCTTCCGCAGATGGCTTCAAATGGTTTGGCGACTAACTCTCATCTTCTGAACGATGTCACGAGATGCCACATGCCGGTATAACTCGATGTTTTCCATGATTTGATCGGTATTCGTCGTCACAGGTCTTCCACCGGCTTTCTAATCCATGGTGTCGTTTTCACTCGCTCTGGAGCATCGAAGCCATTCCTCCGCAGTTCGAAGTAATAGAGTAACATCCCCCGAAAAACCATTATTCTCACGGAACGTTTCTCTATCGGACTTGCCGAAGAAAACTTTAAAATAGCACGAATTTCGGCGTTAGTGAACTCCATGTTTACACGTCTATCACTGTTTAACGCAATTTCCAAACTAATTATGTATAACGTCGCTTTGTAGGTTATGTCAAGACCTTTCAAAGGTAACTGTATAGTATTGCCATATACGTGCTCTGTAGCGCTTTATACATAGCCGCGAAATTCAAAAGACAAAACGGCGGAACGGAGATATTTGACAACCTAATATTTATTAATGAAACTTGACGTTTCACAAGTCACATGACTATTCTAAACTAAATGTGAATCATTCTAAATGTATTATCTGCTCTTGGCATGTTATGACAATAATCACAATCGGAGCAAAATCATGCCTAATTTACATATAAAGCCATTTCGCGACACCACTAGTTCATTTGGTCTTTATAAAGATAACTACAGAGAGATATTGAAATAAAACTTGCCAAAAATATTATTCCAGTTTTGTGAGAACTTTTTTCCAAAAGTGTGCTTTACCGATATACACTTTCCCTTAAGTGATTTTACCGAATAAAATGTGCAGTTGGCTTGTATCTTATATCTTAGTGTGATAATTTTTTTATAATAAAATTAAGTGTGAACGTTTTGACTTAAGACATTTGACTTTGTACTAATAATGAAGGAAATCATTGAATATATTCCCCTAGTTCTCTTATGCCATATATACAGTTCTCATTCGTTTAGATTGAGTTTGATATGTCATTTAATTGAGATTTTTTTTTTAACAAATTGTGATTTGGTAACGGAAAATTCCGCTAGTTCCGTTATACCATATATAAAATTCTCATTCGTTTCGGTTAACTACATGGCTCATACATCGGTTTTATATCTAAGATCTTTATAAAATTAGGTGAAATACTATGCTTAACCTAATATGACTTAGTACCGAAAATGGTTGAAACGGGACCATCTTTTCGGCTTTTTTATATAACAGATAGTATAATGAGCACCGTCCGACAGATTGGTCATATACTTTATAATTCGGTTAGATATGTCCCATCTTTATAAATTTACATAGCATTGTACAGAAAATGTAATACCGAAAACGGATGAAATCGGACCATTTATGGCCCCCTTTCGTATATATCAATAAATGGTAACGATCAACGTCGGACCGTTTGGTTCTGTGCCTTATATACATATATGGGTTAGATTTGTTTATTAAATTTGATGACAGGTTGTAACTTACTTAATTTTGAATTTTTGTTGTAAAAATTGTTGAATTCAGTTCATATTTTCCTCTAGTTCCCTTATACTGACTGAAAAGCTCTTCGCCTGTACTTCTGAACGTAAGCGCACCGATCGGATGCGGTAGCGGCCGTTGCTACCTAGCGAACGACCGGCTGGTCAGTTGTCTCCGAGTACCTGGAGAGTCATGGGAAACATTTTCGCGCGACGTATTTCTGTGAGTGCAAGCCGAAAATGTAGCATTCGTTAGAACAGAGGAGCGTGATTAAATTCTGTGTGAAACTCGGTAAATCTACGACAGAGACTTTTGATATAATTCAGCAGGCTAACCCAGATGTTGCTTTAGCAAGAAGTGGCACCAGGCCTTTTTGAAGGGTCGGGAAGAGGTCGCTGATAAATACCATGTTGGGAGACCTGGCAGAATGAGCAAATCCAAAGTGAAAACGATGTTCATTGTCTTTTTTTGACATCAAAAGCATCGTCCACCATGAATTTTTTCCTCCTAGACAAACTGTCAACTTCAAGTTCAAGAGACTAAAAACAAGGATGAATCGGGTCCGACATGACATCGCAGCCGATTGAAAGTTGCACCATGACAATGGCCCAGTACACACGGTCTTTCTTCTGAACAACTACCTAACCAAGGCCGTCATCCCAACGCTTCCACAGCCGCCCTACAGCCCATATGTGGCCCTCCGGACGTTTTTTGGTTGGCAATGCCAAATAAAGGCCTCCTCGTAGATTCGTTTGGCTTTGTGTCTTTCACTAGTATTTCGTTGAGCATTTTGGGAAATATCTCAGTATGTGAATGTTTTATGTGAATGTGTTTCTCTAAGCATATTGTCGTTTGGAGCCGAAGCTATATGACAACGGTGTTTATTTTCCGCTAGCCCTCATATGATTATTATATGGATTCATTTCCGATAAGTTACAGAAATTTTGTAAGTATGTTACTTAATGTACTTAATACCAACAAGTAAGGAAGGGCTAAGTTCGGGTGTCACCGAACATTTTATACTCTCGCATGATAAAGTGATAATTGAGATTTCAGGCGTGGTTGTGAACCGATTTCACCCATATTTGGTACATGTCGTCAGGGTGTTAGGAAAATATTATATACCGAATTTCATTGAAATCGGTTGAGTACTTCCTGAGATATGGTTTTTGGTCCATAAGTGGGCGACGCCACGCCCATTTTCAATTTTTAAGAAAAACCTGGATGCAGCTTCCTTCTGACATTTCTTCCGTAAAATTTAGTGTTTCTGACTTTTTTGTTAGTCGGTCAACGTACTTTTAGTGATTTTCAACATAACCTTTGTATGGGAGGTGGGCGTGGTTATTRTCCGAHTTCTTCCATTTTTGAACTGTATATGGAAATGCCTAAAAGAAACGACTCTATACAGTTTGGTTGACATAGCTATAGTAGTTTTCGAGATATGTACAAAAAAGTTAGTAGGGGCCGGGGCCACGCCCACTTTTTCAAAAAAAATTACGTCCAAAAATGCCCGTTCCTAATGCGTTCCTTTGTGCCAAATTTCATTTTAATATCTTTATGGCTTAGTTATGACACTTTATAGGTTTTCGGTTTCCGCCATTTTGTGGGCCGATTTTGCTCATCTTCGAACTTATCCTTCTTATGGAGCCAAGAAATACGTGTACCAAGTTTCATCATGATATCTCAATTTTTACTTAAGTTACAGCTTGCACGGACAGACATCCGGATTTCAACTCTACTCGTCACCCTGATCACTTTGGTATATATGTATGTATAACCCTATATCTGACTCTTTTAGTTTTAGGACTTACAAACAACCGTTATGTGAACAAAACTATAATACTCTGTTTAGCAACTTTGTTGCGAGAGTATWAAAATGTAAGTAGTTGGTCCAACACTTCGAGATGTTCGAAAATACCATCAAATCMAAGTTAAAATACYACCAACTTACTGTATAAATTTTTGTTGAAATTTCGAAACAATTCGCGTTCCCAAAATTGTAAAGTAATTTGTGTGACTATTGCTTGACTACACCCGAATCCAACCTCTCCTTACTCAGATTTTTTACTACTTCACTTACGCCATCCTTCCAAGTACTCACTTGGTGGCATGCTTTAGCCGCGATACGCTACTTGTCAGCTACTTTACTTGTTGGTCGCCTGATTTGTTGGCCAGCAGTGGCGGTGGCGACGCTCATTTTGCCATACTAATAACAACACGTACAACAAAAACAGGCGCAAACACCTTCTTTTGCATTTCTTTTTTGTCGCTTTGTTACGCTTTTAAGCTTGTGGCTTTCTAACGTGCATATCCACGTTCACACACACTTATACACATAACCGGCTAGTCTTCAGGCCATTCGCGCCTCTCAAACTCAGCCAAACCTCAACTCAGCCTGCGACCATGCCACAGCCATTTAATAACGAAAGCATGTTTGGCACGCCAAAAGGAACGCCGTTAGCCGCAGTATCCCTGTCGAATTATGCGACAATATGTTGCACGGCGTTGTTGCACAATATCCTGCGCTGGTTTTGAGTGATTTTTTCGACATATTTTCAAATTTAGCGCTTGCTTTTGTTGCCCTCTGATTTTTCTTTGCTTTTATACCCTGTACAGGATGTATGAAGTTTGTCACCATGTTTGTAATACCCAGAAAAGAGCCTGTGAGACACTAAAAAATATATGTACAAATATATATAAATCAGCATGGCAACAGCCAAGTCCACCTGTGCATCTGTCTTGCATCGAGTTTTTATATGGAAAACTTTTTTATTTGACAGGATATTTTCAAAAAATTTAACATAGCTACTTGTCCAAGGCAAAGCTACAATGTCCAGGGAAATAGATCGTATCGGGCTACTATAGCATATAGCTGCCATACAAACTGAACGATCGGCATCAAGTTCTTGTATGAAAACATGTTTTATTTGAAACGATATCGTCACACAATTTGCCATAGTTTTTTGTTAAAGGTAACGGTACATTTGTGGAAAAAAAATTTCCAGATCGGACTATAGCATATAGCTGCCATACAGACTAAACGCTCGGCATCAAGTTTTTGTATGAAAACATTTTTCATTTGACAGGATATTTTCACAAAATTTGGCAGCGATATTCTTTCACGGCAAAGGTACAATCGCGGAAAGAAATTTTTCAGATCGGACCACTATAGCATATAGCTGTCATACAAACTGACCGATAAAAAGTAAGTTGTTAGTATGATAGCTTTTGCATTTATGCAGGGTATTTAAACTTCGTTTGTAGCATTTTTTCTTATTGTTGCTTTTGTAGTTGCGCATATTGCTTTCACTGCAAGTGATGTCCTTTCTTGCTAACGAACTTCTTTTGTTGCTTTCGTTTCCGTTTTCGTTAACTTTCCGGCTCTCGAAAAGTGCCACTTCAGTGCTAAATTGCAACCGACCGCGTGCGCTTGTGCGTTTGTGTTGTTTGTGTGTGTACGCCAATCGCCGCTAAAGTTGTTGGCAAAGCAGCTGTAGGCACTTTTATCGTGCGTCCATTTGGCTTTCTGCACTTCCTTGACGTTTTCATCGCCTTTGATTAGTCGGTCGTGCGGAAGATATGCACGCGCATATACATATGTGTACGTGTCTGTGTGCGTCGCCGTATCGTGTTGACTGCAGTTTATTAGTTACAAATCTCATACGAGTCAATGCCGCTACTTGGCTTGACTACGACGGCACAAACTAACACACACACATACTAACAGAGCCGCATTGACGAACTTAGCGCGACTGCAGCAAACTTCACATATGTTTGTGCAGGCGCCCGTGCTTTCGTCAGCCATTGCTCTGCACCACACTCAATTAGTCCAAATCAAATTGTTCGCAGTCGCTGTTTTGCTATATCGTATATGCATATTTATGTGTGTGTGTGTGTGTGGCGCCCTAATGTTGCTGCTGCAACATCATATGGCTGCAATCATCACCGTGTATGTTGCGCCATAACGCAATAACGTGCGACGCGCTTTCATTGCTGCTCACATCCGTACGCATTTACACACACACGCACAGCTATGCTCTTACAGTGCCGCACACACATGCTCGCACTTGCATACTTGCAGGCGCGTTACAACATTGCAGCACTCTTTGGCATGCATATGGCCACGTTAACCTCATCAGTCACAGTCTGATTTGTTAAAATGTTGTTTGCCTTGGCTGATGTGTATTTTGCTATTCAAAACAAATCAAAACATGCCAGCAAAAAGAAGTATAGAAAAATGTCAACTGGTAAATCGCTTTAAAGCGTGTTTTTTTCCGCTGCCATCGCAGCGCGTAACCAATTCTCAAATGCTGCAATATTTCTTTTCCTTGTTTTGTTTCCTTTTTTTTACTTTTGATTTTGCCATGGCATGCCTCAAATCACATTTAACTTCTTGCTKCAACGTCAATCATCCGTGTTATCCGTTGGTTGCCACACATATACACACAAACATGCATACTCACATATGTAAATGTATATAAGTGGTTGTTTGTGTTGCTTTAAAAAATGTAATACTTAAAGCATTTTCAAGTATTTCATATAAAAAAGGGCATTTGGTCTATATTTTTATGTAACTTCTATTTCCATAAAGGTAGTGCAGGGTTGATATCGATTTTTTTTTTTGTTTTTTTTTTTTTTTGTGAAGAGGCATTTTAAACTGTCTGCTTGAAACGGCCAGCTTTGGCCAATAATAGGGTATTGGTCTCATAATAGGCCAACACCAGGCCACACACATCGATGGTGGCTCACCAGCAGCACCGCAACCTTGGTTGGGAGAATCTCATGCAATTCTTAAAACAAGTCATCGAACAAAGCATTGCATATGTAACCTAAACTCTAATTGTGATTRTATTCAGTGATTTTAGCCCGAATTTTACGTAATTTACTATCTTTCAAGATTAAATCCCATAAAAACTATTGAATTAAGCAACAACTCAAAAACGTCCTCCTCGAGAGGAAATTTGCTCAAATCAATATAAGATTTACGTAAAATCGAAAGTGGAAAATAATTTTCGATGAATATTTTTGTTAAAGATTTTTACAAGAAGTACCTGGAATCTCCAATTGGCCAACAGCGAAAAGGAAAGGTACGCCGTAGGCTATGGTTATTTACATCTTTCTTCTTTATTGGCGGAAATACCGCTTACGTTATAGCCGAGTTTACAACAACGCGACAGTCGTTCTTCCTTTTCATTGTTTTGCGCAAGTTGGACATTTCAAGAGTAGCCAGGTCCTTTTCCACCCGGCCTTTCCAACGGTGTAAAGGTCGTCATCTTGCTCTGCTGGCCCGTCGGGGACTGCGTCATATACTCTCAGTATTAGAGTGTTTTCATCCATTCAGACAACATGACTTAGCCAGCGTGGTGGCTGTCTCCTAATTCGCAGAACTATGTCAATGACTATCGTCGTATATCTCGTACAGCTCATCGTTCCATCGGATGCGATATTCCCAGTGGCCAATGTGATATATGGTCCATCTTCTGAAGAACCTCTCTCTCGAAAACTCGTAATGTCAACTCATCAGATGTTTTCATCGTTCATGTCTCTGCACTATATAGCATGATGGCAACTTTACTTCTCAATTGCCTACTCGGTCCGCAGCATCTATTGGTAAGAGTTATTCTGCATTGGTTTCCGATGCTGACTTTGTTTTTAGTAATAATACTGGTTCTAATATGGACGAAATTATCAATATGACTGTCCACAGTGACGTGKGAATCTAGTCGCGAGTACGACGAACCGTGTTTGACAAGAAATATTTCGTCTTGCTTTCCATCACTACCAGACCCATTTGCTTCGCTTCTTTGTGCAACCTTAAAAATKAAAACTGACGGTGCGGTTGTTGTGGTCCAGCAACATCCGTTTACTATTGTAGAAGAATATACTTCTTGAATTCTGCTCCACAGCTCGCTTTGTCTGAAACCTCGTTTGGCATCTGACGCCTCGGCATTTAGTTTTGCATATGGTTCATACAGCTCACCACTTCAAGCAGCTCACCACTTCCGGTCTTAGATTAAGTATCCTCTCGGTAGTCATTCTATAGGTTGTCAGCGCTTGACGTGAATTTCAATACGTTCTGCCGCTTTGTACATGGCTTCGACAGTTTCGCACCCCGAATCCATTGCATTTTAACCTATTTTGCCATCAATATCGGTCACGTTTTCAAATTACAGCCATAAGGATTTAGAAATCGATTGCTCAAGTAATCAAGGAGAGGATTTATACTACTGAGGTCATAAAATGAATATATGTACATATATATAAATTAGTTTTAAAGATTTTATAATAAAATGAATATATGTACATATATATAAATTAGTTTTAAAGATTTTATAATAAATATTATATTTGGTTATATTATTACCACTTTCCAGTTATATGTTTCTAACCAAAATTGTATTTTTATTCTTTTCTTACAGGTAAGTCTCAAGTCTATTTTGACTATTGTAATGGAATGCTTGACGGCGTGTGATAATCTGGAGTGCAATTGCTTGTTTTTGTGGCGAGATGTTTATGCTACATGCAGGTATTTTTAAGATTGTTTGGTATTAAATGGAGTATTATTATAAAAAACACAAAAAAAAAAAAGAAAATACGGCGCTGTGATATTGGGTTTAAAAGTGTGTTAATGTCACTACAAAATATCTGGGTTTCATAACGTTAATAATCTTATAGCAGGCATCGAACGTGAAGAACCTTCTCACAAAAGCCCATTAATTGCTTATGTGGCCACAGATGGCACGAGTAGTTCTGCCAAGCATCCAATTACCATATTTTTAAGAGTCAAAAATTGATCGATATTTCGCTGCTTATGAGTCAAAAATGTATCGATTTTTTCAATATTTTAGTTAACGCGTCGTGCTTATCTATAAAAAACTGAATAGTGTTATACTCAAAGCCTAAAATAGATTTGATTTTTAAAAATAAGTTAACGATTATTCTCGATGTTTTAATATCTTTTCGAACSTAATTACAAAAAACGGATAACTGGTATTATACTAAAAGTCTGRTGCACATTTGTTTGGCATATAGTAATCGATTTCAGATTTTTTAGTTATCGTTTCGTACTTACCGATAAAAAATCGGATGATTAGTGTCATATTAAAAACTTTAAATAGTTACTTATACATGCATAATTCTTTGTCAAAGTAATGTTATCGATTGTTTTCGATATATTTATCGATTTGCGTTTATCTACCAAAAATCGTTAGAATAGTATACTAAAGAACTYTACATACACATTTGTTTTTCAAAATAATGTTATCGAATATTTTCGATATTATACTTATTACCTAGCTGAGCTGTTTAAATTGTTTATTAGTATTTTTTTAATTTAAATTTTTGTCTTAACTGTCTAAATCATYTGATTTAAAACGGTACAGTGCTCACAAAGTGAAGAGAACCTTGAAACATGAGTGTTATCTGCCTCGCAGCTAGAACATAYATTGTCTTCACTTCTGACGTTAGTACTTGGCAACATTTAGTAAGCTAGCTGGTAGTTAATCATACTATTGTATTTCTGGTCATACTTTGATACTAAATAATGACAACAACAAAAATATATACGAGGTATCCAAATTATAATTCTATCAACTTTACTTTAAAATTTCTTCTTACATGAGACATCGTAAATTGGTGAAAATACATACGCTTGTATTTTTCCATTAATGTTAAAGAAAAAGCATAACGGAAAACACATTGCGTTCAACAAACACAACACCAAAGCGATTTTAAGTGCTCGTAAGCATCGACCACATACAGCACTCTTGGCCAAAATGGCAATTATTGGCTGCCATTTGTCGTAGAACCGCTGGGTGGCACGTATAAAAAGMACAAATAAAAACAAAAACGTCAATGACAATATGGGCACAATAAATTTTGCCAACCAACGAACCAAACAAACAATAATGTTTTTTCATTTCATCATCGCGTAGCCGCCGATGCACACACACATACATATACTTGTGTGGCAATAATATTTCTGCCATATTAGCAGAAAGAAGGGTATATACATATGCGTGTATTGGGTAAATATATTATATACTCACTTATTGYCTGCCATAAATAATTTCAAATTTTGCTGAGCTTCTAAAGTGACAAAAAAATATTAAAAAATTGCATAAATAAGCAACCCTTCATGTGACCCCATCGCAGAATCGAATAAAGCACGAATAAGTATAATAATGTACAATAAAAAATACATATTTSGTGCTTCCACTACCGCTGGGTAGGACATTTTGATACCATATATGTAAAACCTTCGAATAAACTCGTTTTATTGTCGTGTATCCTCAGAGAAACTATTTTTCAMCAAGATAATTTTTGTTGATAGACATTCATAATTTGATACCTGATCGGTTCCAAGCATTTGCACAATGAAAGTGCAAAACCGTTTCCTTACTTCTTTCGAGTTTTCAGCTGTGGAAAATATTGTTCGTTTCTAACGCATGTCCTCCAAATGGCCAATGCCACGTTATAGTAGCTGGAAGTCTATATATACATTTCGTGRAACTATTCATTAAGTACTGAGATCTTGTGATATTTTGGCCCAATCTGTAAAAGAGAGGCCTGAAAGGTACCTGTCCCCACACAGTAAAAACTAAAAGTTATCGACTTAATTCGATTTTTAGTCGTCATTTGATCCTTAGCCAACAGTGTGCGGCGAATCAAATGTGAATAGTATTTAGTTACTAAGAATCGATATTATTTTGTTATCGAGTTATCTACTTGATTAGATATTTGATTTCTCGTTGTAAGGTATTATATCATATAAGAATCGACATATTACATAATATATGACTAAGTAACAATATTGTTTTGATATCGATTTTAGGTGTGATAAATATAAAAAAGACTATACCAATCGATGACAATATTATATAAACTCGATAATATTTAATTTCTAATATCGTTCGAGATATATTTTCAATATTTCAGTTATCGCTTCGTTCTTATCTCTACAAAAAAAAAATCGGATGAATAATGTTATACTAAATACATTTGATTGTGAAAAATAWGTTATCGATTATCTTTGATATTTAAGTTATCGTTTCGTGCTTAACTATAAAAACTCAGATATCTAGAAATAAATTAAAAGTCTGATACACATTTCATTGTCAAAAAGTTATCGATTATTTTCGATATTTTAGCTATCATTACGTGATTAACAACAAAAAATAGCATAACTAGTATTATCCTTATAGTCTGATACACATTCAAATGTCAAAAGGTTATCGACTACTTAGTCTATATATCTATCTATACAAAAAACGCAGTTCATTATATTAAATAACTTCAATGTATTTGATAGTCKGAAATATGTTATCGATTATTTTCTATATTCTAATTTATCTCCTCATTTATTGCGATATTTTAGTTATTGCATTGCACTTATCTAAAAAACTCGCATAACTAGTATTATTTTCAAAATCTCATTAACATTTGTTTGTCAAAAAGTTATCGATTATTTTCGATATTATCGGTTTGTGCTTTTCTATAAAAAATGAGTTGACTGTTATATGAAAAGATTTAATCAGCATACATATGTGATTGTCAAAATATTATCGATTATATATTATACATCGATTTGTGCTTATCGATTATTTTTGAGGCTTTATACACCGCTTTGAGCATATCTATAAAAAATTACTTGTCTACTATAAAAAGATTTATTATTGCTTATGTGATCGTCAAAGTTATCAAAAAATCAAATCGATAATTTTCGATATTACACTTATCGCTTTGTGATTATCGATAAAAAAAATCGGCAATCTATTATATCATATACATGTCAAATTAACACCAGTATTAGTACATACAGTTATATAAAATCCTTCAATTCACCAACAGCAACAACAAATTATCCATTACTTCGATGATTGCTTATTCAGCTACGGCAAAAACAAAACATTCGCTACAAATATTGCGATTAAATTACGCAATCATTATTATTTTTTAATTTCAAATTGGTGGTTGTGGCGCACAACAACCAAAGCAGTAACCCACCAAGTTGCCACATACTCAAACATATTTATAACAAATCAACAAAGGAATTTAAATGTTTTTGTTGATATCGTTGCTGCTGCTGTTGTTACCATTGTTGTTGTTGTTGATGATTTTGCTTTTGTTGCTATTTTTATACTCTTGCAACACGTTGCTACAGAGTATATTTAATAGTATCCAAAACTAAGCTAGATAGATATAAGGTTATGTTGATATAACTGATCACGATGACGAGATGAGTTAAAATCCTGGTGATTGTCCKTCTGTCCGACCGTCCGTGCAAGCTATAACTTGAGTAAAAAATGAGATTTCTCGATGAATTCCTCTGAGATGAAAATGTMTGTGACATGAAAAAACTGTTCAAGCCCCTAGGTATGGAATATTTGGACCCCATGTACCCATAGTTGACGTTATTCCGCAAATAACGGACAATGTGTCAGATTTAAAATTGAAATTTGTAGAGAATTTTAATAAAATTGAGGGAGCGTATTTTTCTTATAACGGTAAATATTTGTGCTTAGAACTAGTGAAATCGGGTGAAAACTCGCCCTAGACCTGTATCCTATACCTGAAGGTAATACCCTGGCTTTAATCCTTCCAAGCTGTAAGAGTAACAAATGCTTGGTTATACCCGAACTTTGCCCTTTCTTACTTGTTGCTTTTGTTTTTGTTGTTTTTGACGSGAAATGCAAACGAATGAACATTTTATTTTAAATACACGCCACCACAAACATGTCCGCTTTTCACCCGATAGCTCAACCGAACCATCGAAACTGTTCAATCTATGCATGCATGGCTACCCAGCCTGGGATTCTGAGAGGTGGGGAGGGGGTCGCGAGTTTGTTGCTATACTGTTATGTGCGGCAGTTTTCAGCTGCCACAGCATATGAGTATGCCATAGCGCCAATCAGAAATGAAACTGAAAATGAATCGATTGCAAACAACGTTAACGAAAGCCCAAAAACAACCAAGTGAATTGAACGCCAGAGAGAATGAGGAAGGCATACACAAAAAACAAAAAAAAAAAATGAAATAAATGAGAAAAAATTGCAAACATGAAATGCGCGACAATGTGCAACTATGTATGAGGCGACACACACACACACTCTGACTGCCTGCCTGCCTGCCTATGCCCATAGCATGCATGCATGACTCCGGTGACACACGCATACACTYCCATACAATCATGTATTTGATGCTGATATTGATGTGGCAGCCGCGGCATAGCGGAAATGGCTTTGAGCCGAAAATGTTGCAACCACCGCGAAATTCAGAGTAGCCTCCCAGGCGCCCAACCACCTGCAATTACCCCCACCAGAGCCGTCATTGATGCATAGCCCATATACAAAATTGTGTATTTATACGGCGCGACTCGCAGCTTTTTGAGGCAGGTAGGAGTTGGAGGGAACTGGACCGTTATAACTGCGCGGCTGTCGCATTTCAAATTGCAAAACCGAAATTTCGCGCGAAGTCTGTGCGTATAAATACATATAAATGTATATGTATATAAATGTTTATCTGTGTTTGTTGCTATACCCTGAGCAGGGTATCGATCTAATCTAAAATTCTAAGTATGTCCTTTTCGCTATAAGATGCTGCTCTTGTTGGAAGCGCCGACATCAGCACAATATAGCATATAGCTACCATACACATTGAACGATCAGAATGAAGCTTTTGTATTGAAAACTTTTTTATTTGTAGCGATATCGTCAGAAATACGGCACTGATTAATTTTAAAAGTAAAGATATAATCTCTGAACAAATTGTTCCAGATCGGATCACTATAGCATATAGCTGTCATRCAAACTTGACGAATAAAATCRTATCCTTATAGGGAAAACTATTTTATTTGTCRAVATATCTTCACGAAATTTGGCTTGGATTATTTTCCAAAGCAACGCTACAATCTTCCAAAAAATTATTTAGATTGGATCACTATAGCATATAGCCATCATACAAACTGACAGATCAAAATCAAATTCTGGTAGGGAAAACTTTTTAATTTTTCGATTTATCTTCACGAAATTTGGCGTGTCTCGTTATTCTACCCAACACTACAATCCTCCAGAACAATTATTTAGATCGGACCACTATAGTATATAGCTACCATACAAACAGACCAATAATAATCATATCCCTCAAGGGAAAACTAATTTATTTGTCGAAATAACTTCACGAAATCAAAATCAAGCTTTTGTATGGAAACTTTTGCACTTGTAAAGGGTATCATAGCGTCGGTGCAACCGAAGTTAACGTTTATTTCCTTGTTATGCATTGAAAAAAAGGCATGCATGCATAGATTTGCCTATTTGTTTACATATGCAGGCGCTGCTGCATGTGTATTTTTAGCAATTTGTGTGCTTCAYCCAACGCCCACTTCATCGCTTCACACATACACCCATACTGAAACTTCAAATTTCTATTTATTTGCTTAGCTGCGGGTCTGTCTGTGTATGTGCGTGTGAAAGAGCGCATCGCGCGCTTAAATGAATTTTTATTATGTTTGACGGCGCAAATTCACTAAAAATATATACACATTTTATACACATTTATATATATGCTAAAAATATGTACATATGCTTGTATACATGCCATACATGTAGGTGCTTTGTATGTATTAGTCGAGTTTTATATTCGCGCATAACCAATATACATAAATTGGCGCTTTATGCATTTGCCGCTTGTATGCCACAAGGCGCGGTTTAACTGCACTTTTACAAACACACTCGCAACAAATCATGTACTGCCGCTACGCCGCTCTCTCCGTCAGCGCATTGCAAATATTTGCTTCATTGCATTGCGCAAACTTTATGGCACTGTTTTGTAGGTATTTTAATATGAATGGATTCATGATTTTTTAACTAGGCACTGGCAAATATTTCTGATTTGTTTTTTGTTGTTCTATGTTCATAAATTTTTTTTTACCCTTCGTTTAGCCCGTTCTCTAACTCTTTGAGTATAATAAAATGTTGTAGGTAACGAAGTTATATTGGCTGTGATGTGCTCGTGATCGAGAGGCTTCAATATGGAGGCATTCAGCTGCTCCTATAACAGCTTGGAGCCCAGCTAGAGAGCCTAAATTCGATAGAACAGAAACCTCCGACCGGGTGTGAGAATAGCAAGCATATATTATTGAATCCAATTTGATCCGGTCTGACGAAAAGCAAAGACTTGTTAAAATCCTCTGTGCTCTTTGTGATGCCAACAAGACAAATTTTAAACACTGTTCGCGTTAGAGTCGACTCCGCAAAACCCTTCTAATTCCAAACACAAAATTTCGAGCAAAATCGTTATTATATTATTTTTCTCTACTTAAAATCGTCAAAAAAACTTTTGAAATTTGAATTTTTTTAAATTTAATGGAACATAGAAAAGGTTATTTAGAACTTTCCTTGTGTTTGTCGATGTGCGTTTCTGCGATGTGTATCTTCGCTACAACAAGTCCATGCTAAAACCTCGGAACGTACGCAAGTCTAAGACATAGGAGATGTGTCTTCCGTCTATCACCGCATAATCGATCTGGTTGATGGCTTTTCGATCCGGACACAGCCTTATGCTGGAATCTAGTACTACATCTAACTATATTTCAGATCCCGGCGAAATCAATCAGCCTCAACTAATTTTTTTCAACTTTCTTTGCCCACCCTGACATTATAGTCGTCTAACACGATTTTGACATCGTGGTTGGGGCAGTTGCCATAAGTGCGCTCCAAGCGTTCATAGAAGACACCTTTGGCCACATCGTCCTTCTCTTCCGCCGGGGCGTAGGCGCAAATCAGCGATTTGTTGAAGAACCTCGTTTTGATGCGTATTGTGGGCAGAGGTTCTTCCACCGGSGTGAATGACATTACTCGATGACGGAGTTTTTCTTCCACCACGAATCCCACACCGAAYTTCCGCGCCTTTATATGGCCACTTTAGTAAATACCACAGGGATCTCCTCGCCTCGGTTATTGTTCCGTCCATCTTGGACCGCAGTGATGGCAGCGAATACTCTAATGAG
>NW_017537035.1:229548-238912 GCF_001853355.1 Bactrocera latifrons | reverse complement strand
CTTACTTCTTGAGTTTTGGGAGAAGCTCTAATAAGAAGCTGAAAGCTGGATGAAGCTTACCTTAGCCAGGAAATTGCTTCTCACTCAATCAACACAGACATTCATCATTAATTATTGGCAGGAAATCTAGCAAAATTTGATATGCAGAGACGCATTTCTGTGATTTAATTGTAATGCTTAAAGAGTTAGAAATAAATACTCTCATAATTGAAACTCAGTGAATTTGTTTGCATAATATTAGAAGAACTATTTACACTGAATTTTTAAAATTATGATCGCTTCGAACACTTTTCTTTATTGGCGTTGTAGGCGCGGCAATTGAAACCTGATAAATGCTCTAGAAGGTCGCATTTAACGACAGACATAAATGAAATAAAAAATATGATAATATCAGCCTTTTGTCTTTGCATATTTTATGACACACAGGAATGGTAATTTAACCAGCAGAAGTAAGGAATGTTTGCGAGTCTGATGAGAATATTAACTAAATCGTTGATCTCTTGAAACTTATTTATAGGTGAAAAATGTGGTAGAACTCTTTGATAGTATTTTATTTCACGACGGCCTACAAGTTGAGATATGTTTTTTAAGCTAATTCGCATTGTTGTGCACTAGCATATCATTGCGATAAAATTTTTGGAAATCAAATTGAAATATTGCTTAGTTGCTTTAATAATGAGCTCCGAATCGCAAATGTATATACATCCGAAAGCAATAACCCGTTAAGAAAATTATGCACCAGCGAAGCATAATGGTACTATTATTCATTATAATTAATGGTTACAGGGCGGTTTTATAGTTACATAAATATTTGCTTACACATATTGCTATATACATAAGCAAAATTGGTTAAATATCAGAACAAAGTGTGTTTCCATCGAAAATGAACTTCAACATCCAACCACCATGTGGCTATGTATTACACATCGCTATAACCACTATCACTATGATCATTCAAATGACAAATTAGTGTGACCGAAGCCAACGCAGACAACCGAAATTCACAAATATTTGCAAACGCATTCGCATTTTAAGGAGCTCGATGAGGATAAAGAGCAGAAATTAATTATTTTAATCACGCAAACAATAAATATAAAGAAGGGCCACTAGGAGAATCAACACGTTGAAAATGAGGACAGCAATCTTGAGACAGACAACATTGTTTGCAAAATGGAAGATGAGATGGAGAAGGGTCAGATTAAAAAAAAGATGATATTCCCATTTTTCTAAAAGAATTTAAGGTTATCAAGCACCTTATTTTTATAAAATCCTTAAAGTATAAGCCCTAAAGTGTGGATAAGTCAAAATGAAACTTGTTGAAGTTTCAGCTTTCTTCATATGTATCGTTCGTCTGATGAGATATTCATGAATGTTTATTTGTGAGTTATCAAACTGAATCAAAAATTCATCGAGAAAATATTAAGTAGAAATAATACAAATATTTTCTTCTCTAATTTTAATTATTAGTCGACACCACTTTCGTATGCGAAAATTTGTCAATAAATGAATGGAAGAATGAGTGTTTTGTCGCAGATAACTTTTCGTTGTAATCAGTATTTTTTTTTTTTCGTTATATTGACGCAACAAGCAGCATCAACAATGCTATTATCGTTGGTATTAGCATTTCAAGTGTGCCTCATAGTAGGCCACGGACTATGGAACTTCAGTTTAAAAATCTTAACTGCTCTTTCACGGTTGCTGGCTCGTAACCTACTGTAACTTTCAGGCTTGATAAAATCGAAAAGTGTTTGCAATATATCTGTTCATCTTCAGTACTTACCATTATTCAGTGCGCCTAACAAACGGCAAAATGGCTCAGAAATATTGATGAATTCACTGTTTATTGTAGTTCTTTCTTCACAGATCGAAATTGTATTTCTACAGAGTTCATTATGAACAGTTTACCTAAAAGTATACTAAATT
Organism: Bactrocera latifrons; assembly: GCF_001853355.1. Lineage (NCBI taxonomy): Eukaryota > Metazoa > Arthropoda > Insecta > Diptera > Tephritidae > Bactrocera > Bactrocera latifrons. The sequence goes on along the minus strand of NW_017537035.1, from coordinate 236,989 downwards.
TTTTAAAAAACTTGCATTTATCCAAAATAAATCTATCCATTTGAACGAGTCTCTACAAGAAAAAATTCCATTCTTCCCACTCTGCTCTTTCTCTTACACTCCAATTATGTTTCACTTACCAGCCGTCAGAGTTAAATTATGCAGAGTTTTTGTAAAAGAGACTCCTTTGAACTACTAATGGTGTTTACGTTGCTTATTATAATTCCCTAAGTGCCGCTGATAACATGTTTAAAGACACTCGTGTGCACCAGAAGAGAGAATGCACCAACAACAAATAACAACTGACACATATTACACTCTCTCTCTGCTGCGCATCCTTCGGGTGGCAGCAGCGCCGGGTGTGGGTGTGTCGGTGTGGTCGAGTGCAATGTAGTGAACGGAGTAGGCGGAATGGTCGCAATTTTGAAGAACTCTGTCTGAAAGAATGACTGCTGTTGCAAGGAGCACAATGTGGCATCACGAATAATGCATGGCCCCTTGCCCGCACACACCCAGTCGCTTGTGAAGAAAAGACCTTGCGCTGAGAAAATTTTGCTGGGTATTTAAGTACTTAACATTATAGATTTAATAATCCACTCGCATTGCTGGAAATTAGCGATATACTTCCGGTAATGTAAAGTCTTTAAATTATTTAAAATTGTACAATTATAGTGGAGTCATAAATCACGAGTGGATTTTACCACCAGATTCCCATTCATATGTCTTAATATATAGCTCTTAACCATGAAATCCGCTGTGGTGGGAAAGTGCTAAAGGCATACTTATGTATGCGAGATTAATATTTTGCTGCGATATCAAAGATTTTCTCATTGTCGTGAAACCGAATATCATTTGCATAAAACCTTTTAATTCAATGTGCCTATAGAACACTTGTCTTTCGTTAAGTTCAGAGATCAATGCTTTCAAACGAAATGGAAGGTAATTTATTTCATTCCTTTTTCGCCTCAAATTTCCAATAATTTTCGAATCTAAGAGCAGAATACAAATTATCTAAATAAAAAAAAAAAACCATTTAATTTTGTATTGTATAACATTAAGTAAATTACTCAGCGCACATGTACTTACGTATGTGTCAGTTTACTCACACTCATGTGCACACACACACATACCATGTTATATGACAATGATCCAACAAAAAGAGTAACAATCAACTGATACCATCCACTTTTCGAAGGACCTTTGCAGATTCCCCATTGCGAAGTTTTTTGTTTTTGGAATTTGAAATCTTCGATTTAGAAATTTACCTGAATATTGCTGTACAAGTATTACATTTGCCGTCCGTTTTGACGCTTGTTAATATTTGAACATATCTGTGTTTTGGATATCTTATTTATATTGGAAGCCAAGCAAAAAGTTAACTTGGATTCAATTTGAAAGTATTGATTTAAATCTACTGACAATATACATACATATTGTAAATTGAATTATCATAACAAATATCTGCAAAAAACTCTACAACTATACATATATACTAGATGTGTCAAAATTATAGGCAACCGTTTGGTAGAAGCATCGGACAAAGGAGGTGAAAGAGGGCCATTTGAAAAAAGGGGTGTGCTCAAATACATGATGGGGGTTAAGCGCTATAGGGTCAGCCAATAACTCAATATCAAGAGCTAGGAAAAGCAAAGCAACTTTTGCAACAGAAGCGAAATAGGAAAGCAATTTTCGTTTCCGCTCGCAATCGAAAGCCATTTCCTGTGCAGCCCAAGTGGCGAATCGTCGACCTGTCCACTTTTGTTGAGTGGTTGCCACTTTGGATGCTCTGAGGCGATTACTGCAAAGATATTGGCATGTGATAAACGAGCTAGCTTTCCCTTTTCGTAKATTCTTATTGCGTGGCTTTCATTGCCATTACACCTCGTAGCCAATTAATCACTACCAGATCTGGGCAAGCAGCGGAAAGTAAAGCGGCAAGAGCCATTGAATACAATGTAACAAAGGATGTAATAAGACTAAGCGGTTAGGCGTAAACCGGTTGAAATATGATATGTTATCAGATATTTAGAACTTTGTATTCCATCATCGTAAATTTCGTTAATCGTCCTCCATATTTTTGCATATTGCATAAATATACCTATCTTTTCTTAGATGCTGCACAATGGTGGCATGTACTTAAGGGAGCTTCCAACTTGAATTAATTTAATTTTTCAACGTCACTCTGCGATCTGTGTGGGACACAAGAGCAAGGAAATCATTTCTGGATGCTCAAATGAATGTCACATACTATATTTACTTGGTTGAACGAGTTGAAGCAATCATTTTGTCAATTAAGTCAAGTAAGTTATCTTGATATTTTCAAGAACCTCAATGCTAACCTCACCATCGAGCTCGAGCTTATCAAAATATTTTCAATGCAGATTTCTAATACCTTAAGCTAATGGAAATACTCAGAAGGGTTTTCCTTATAAAGACCACGTTGAGTTGATTTTTCGTTGCCTGTCCTTTAGTCTATCAGCGGTACTTATAATACAAGTAGAAATTCGTGCTTTTGTAAGACAATATAATAATATATGTTTCTGACGTTAAACAGAATTTCGAGAGTATTTAAGTATTTAACACATGACCTATGCGATGGGAATGAGCCGAATATGTTCGCATTTACTGACGAATCTTTACAAACTGCAAAGCACACTTTTTCGATAGAAATTAAACCACAATTCAAAAGCGATTACTTTTACTTTATATACACAACAAAACCAAAACCTGAGAAATCACCGCATATCTTTGGCCATTTACATTACTTCAATTGCATTACCAACACTTTTATTGCCACCCAGAGATTCCCCTGAAGCATTTGATGGYATTCGCATCCTCTTGTTTCTGCCAGTGGCTTTGTCACTTTCATTGCTGCAATTCACTTTTTATTTTCCTCTCTGCTTCTCTAGCGTTCAGCCACTTGCACTAAGCAGTTGGGCTGTACAMTGACGGCACTGATTCCCAAATTGTTTTTAATGCCAAATTTATCACATTTTTATAACAACTGTGCTCCCGACAGCAACACTACTTTTTCTTCAAATCACCGCAGAGAATGCTGTTTCAAGAATTGTAGATGGGCATGCGGGGGCCATGCTTGTTAGGAAAATTTGTAAGATTTGAACATAACATTTATTGACTAAGAACAATTATTTTACCAGAAGAATGTTTAAGGAGCCGTTGTTAACATTTTGTTTTCTTTTGTTGCGCATGCTCTGTTGTAAATTTCTCTCAATAATTCATATTCTAAACTTAAAGCTTCTTGAAATGAAATACCAAATGAAAACATTGTTATTCTGTTAAGTATTAATGATGGAGTTGTTGCACGCATTTAGTTTCTCAATCTACTGTGGAATGAATATATCTTCGCTTTCACTCCCAGGGTTTAAACAAAGTCGGATTTTGTTAGCTAAACAAAACCATATGCTGGCACCCTAATATCATGTGGAATTCAACAATAATAAACGTGTGTTTGAGTTTATAAAACGTGGGGAGTTTAGACACACATTTGTGTGAGTGCAAAACTTTACTCTAACTTGTAACTCAATACTTATTTTTTCGAAAATATTCACATTTTCAGAAATCTTTTTGTGCTTATCTAAACGACGTCAAAACTATTAATTAAACCATCTTCGCAGTGCCTCGGTAAAATGAAGTGCTCGGTAAGTTGTGTGTTAATATTGCATTTTACATTCTAAGACACCTCGTTATGCATATGTGTGTTTGGTATGGACTGGGGTAGGCATTTGAGGCACTAAGTTAATGTATTCAAGTCGCAAGATACATTACTTACGAATTAAGTGAGCAATGGCAATGTGTTCACTTAAGCGAAATACAGTTATGTTTGTCGCTGCAGCTGTTGTTGATGTAAATTTGGCTGACGTGACGCATATGCAACACAAATTGCATAACCAACTACTACAAAGGTGCTCACAAGCTGSCGGCACAAACACGTGTGGACGTGAGGCATCTACATAAGCRGGAAAATGWKAATTTCGTTGAGAAAATGCAATTTKTATGCAACAATCGACGTGTAAAAGTTCTTGGAACAATGCGCACAAACTCAAAATACTTCCTTATACATCTGCATACACTTTTTGTTGTCTAGAGTTGAAGGCGGAAGATGCTTACGCAAATGCGAATTCTTGAAACGGTTTTTTGCAAGATATAACTCTAGGAAATATAACAGCATATACATCACAATCTTGATGGTARCRAACAGCATTTTATTTTTCTRTTTTCTTWYMATTTTCTATAAAKTAAGGGRCAGAATARGGATCAGTCCGCCTTTTTTCAATGATCCTCATACGTTTCGTTTTAGAATAAAAACTAAACATAATGTAATGACACTTTGAGAATGCTTTACTAATTTATTTAAGTAAATATGAGAAAAATATATTTCTATATGACCCTAACCTGAACCTTCTACAATTCGCTTGGCACTTTCCCACTTTGAACTTGATATTGTGATTTTTCGTCCTTCACTGCATCAGCCACCGCCCACATGAGTCCTAAACAAATCAAAAACTCGGTCATGGCAAAAAACAATTTATACTCGGGAATTAACCAGCCCAGAAGACCCTCAATTCATCAATTTTCTAATGGCGCTGAATCACAAACATAAATCCCATTAAAAGTGACACTTTGTCTTTTTACACTTTTTAGTTATTCCATGGTGTCTCGTAGTATCAAAGTCGCTCAGTGGATATGCGCACTTGTAGGTAAAGGTAAAATTTCTCTYTGAAAGTTGCAAAATATCCCCAGTGAGGCAACGAAGTTGGTCGATGAAGCGCTTGGCATTGCGAAGTTTGCTAAGATAACCTTAGAAATTTTTTGCTGAACTTTTCTGTAATCTGTGCATTGTGCTAATGTGGCAGGAGTTGAGAACTCATTCTCATTTATTATGAGCTACGGCATTTAATGGTGCAGCAGAAGGCACTTGCTGCATTTGGTTGTAGCTTAGTATAAAATCTAAAGATATCAACACCGAGAGCCGAATTCCTCAGTAGCCACCGCTTTAACTTAGCAAATTAATTTTTTATATTAAGTTCCCTTGTAAATTAATAAAAAGTTGTCAACACAAAATMTAAGAATATTAAAAGGTGTCAAGTTTGGAAGTGTTGAACTTATCAATGGGAGACACGGTTTTCATTTCACATAAGGGCACTGAAAAAATTTAAAATCAGTAGAAATTGTCTTAATGCCACGCACATTATTTTAAGTAAACGAAACTTCCTTATTTTTTAATAAAAATAGTAAGAACAAATAGATAKAAAACACTTTTGCTTGACATCCTTCATTCCTGAAATTGTTTTCAAATGTATTTTTATTTTTTCCTTTTTTCTTTTCATCCTGACCTCTTTCTGAACATGTATCCGACCGAAACAAGATGAAATTACTTCCGCACAGATATTAAACGGGATACTAACAAAGACTTCAAAATGGTTCCTTTGATTTTATAAAACACAGTTATAAGAGCTGTCATTATTATCGAAAACCCAGCGTGAAGATATTAATAGCTTTGGTTTGTGTTAACGGCGGTTATTCTATTTTCCTCTTAACTATTGAACTTATGCACTAAATTTGCATATAGAAGCACTTCATTTACTTAGAATTATCATAAAAACGTCTACAGTGAAATAAAAGCAGTATAGTAAACCTAACAGAAAGTTAAAAAGCTTAAATAGTTTTTTTGCGCCGTCCTCTTTACACCCATTCAGATTTAGTCACTTTAATTTTCTTCATGTTAACAGGAGACGAAAGATATTTTCTGCGCTACAAATCACAATTTTTTTCTACGCACGTTAGCTCCCTTTTCGTAGACCAGGTCACATATATTCATTTCTTTTTCGGAAACTACGAGCGACGCAATTAAGTTCCCTCTTGGCCTGTAGCCTCACTTACTTCACTCGCCGATATAAATACTCAAATTTAAATGGCACTTAAGCATATAAAAACTCACACCAATAACTTTTTGATTTGGTCGTTTATTTACACAATATTTCAGCAAAACAAGAAGAGAAGAGCTGAAAATCCAACGAAAAACATTAATTTTGGAAAGTTTTCTCTATCGTATTATAAAAGCAAGCTGAAAGCAGAGAAGAGATAGAAAGGAGATATAACATAATGTACTTTTCGCACYACATKTTGTTYTGCACTTCGTCTCATACACCARCTTTTAGTCCRTATTAGAGGGAACMGAGAATARGGGTTAKCCMRCACTTATCGMAATCCTTCCCAAATCGCTCGGMTCTCCAGACTGTTCCAATTTGYTAACTTGCACCCCATTGCCGCAGGGCGTTTATTGCTTTCACTTCATTGTTTTGGTCATTCGTCTTCAGCTTTTAATTATCGGTCAACTTAACAAAACAAAATTTCAATTTCCACCTATCAGAAATTGCTACAAGTCTTCGTCACTTGGTCATTTGTTCAGAAAAACCTTACAAGTTGAGCATGCACAAATTTTAATTGCATTTGAATGTCGATCAAACGCAGCGGAGCAGCAACGACAGAAGTAGATTCTTGGAATGAGTTAATAGCAAATGTCTATGGAAAGTTTTCCTTTGTCTCCCGAATTGCTGTAGTGGGATTGTTTGTCTACAGGACTCAATGAAGTCCGTGTTCACAACACCTGCGCATATGAGTAACGTTTTTGCTTGTGGTCGCTGATATTACTAGAAGCGCCTCTCAAGCGACCAGCCCAGCCTAACTAGAAGTGTTTTGGGCTAAGTTTTCGTAGTCGAAATTGACTTTCATTCAATACTGCAGTTTAGTCAAATAAAGTAGCTGAGTTTGGTTTGCAACTCGCAAATGAATTCATTCAACAGCGGCCACTGGGGCTTAATGTACCGAATAAGTGTAATTACAGTACAGTTTCTGTTTACCGATGATATCTGCCTTATATATCAAGCAATGGTTCAACCATATGAATTCACTTCGATTCGATCGATCGTTTCACCTTCCAAATAAAACGAAATGAAAATTTCAACAGTGCCCAATTTAACAGCGTAAAAGCAAATATATTCTTTCGCCTATTTGGACAGGTTGACCCAAAACGAAATGGAAACTACAATGAAGCTATGACTGCTTGAATTGGCCGAAACATCTGGCCGTTATGCCAATCATTGGAGTGCAGTGAAAGTTGGCAGTGTGGATTTGGCGATTGTTCGGCGAACTAAAAATGGTAGAGTTATTCAGTTATTTTACATTTCCCACCCATGCAGATTGGATTTCATCCGAGTGCAGCTCCAATGAATACCAGATCTTTTCCACAGCCAAACTATTTATCTTGCCGTTTTAATTATTGAAAAAAAATTAAATTAATATTTTCTAACCTCACCTTGGTGACTTTCAAACACAATAGTAGTGTATTAAATTTAACTGAAGTACAGCAAAAGAGCAAAACACCTAATTTAGGATTTAACAAAATTAGTATTGCACTTACTATGAAAAATACAGGGTGGGT
>NW_017537035.1:223183-229089 GCF_001853355.1 Bactrocera latifrons | reverse complement strand
GCTGTAGCTGCTGTCATATAAAACAATCCACGTGTTTCGACAAGAAGCTTWTCTGCTCAAATGGGTGTAAGCAGACAGTCATTACAGTCAATTATGCAAAAAGATTTGGACTTATTCCCATATARAATTCAAATGGCCCACAAACTGAACGCTGCAGACTTGCCGATTCGCTTGCAATTTTGCCAGAAGATGCTTCAAATGGTGGATGAGGATGGAAACATGTTGAACTGTCTTTTCATGTCTGACGAGGCCCATTTCGATTTAATCGGCAACATAAACAAGCAAAATCGTCGAATATGGAGTGCTCCCAACCCACAGATACTCCATGAGACGAAATTGCATCCACTTCGTGTCACAGTTTGGTGTGCAGTTTCATCACGCTGCATTGTCGGGCCCTACTTCTTCGAAGAAAACGGCCACACCGTTACGGTTACTGGAGACCGTTACTTGAGCATGTTGAGAGAGTTTTTCTATCCAGAATTACAAAGAACTCCACATTCCGTTGGCCACCCAGGTCGCCTGACCTTACTGCACCTGACTTTTTCTTGTTGGGTTATTGCAAACAGGAAGTCTGCAAAGCAAAACCAACAAATTTGAATGAACTAAGGCAATCCATTCGAGAAACAAACGCGGCTATTTCTGTCTCAACTCTCCAAGCAGTAATTAACAACTTTTTGGTAAGATGCCGCAAACGCATCAAGGAGCAGGGGGGGGGGGGGTGGGTCATTTAAATTCCATTATTTGTAAAAGTAATTAAGCTATATTTAATAAAATTGAATGAGCTTTAACATGAATGAAAGAAAAATTAATTCCATACACTGACAAAAAAAAATTTTGAGTTTCTTAATGTAGCAAAATTCATCAGCCACCCTGCAATTACACCTGGGCAATATGCTTTTTTTAGATAGCCAGCCCATTAATCCAAGTTGAACGTAATTATCTTGTCCGCCGCAGTACACCGAAGCTCTTGAAGTTCGATAGTTTTAATTACTATTAAAACCCATTTACTTTTGACGGACGCGCTCTGCTGCATTACCATTTTTATAGTCATCTACTTCACTTTGAAGGGTCTCCATAACAGTATGAGTCGATGTGAAAACTAAAAACAAAAATGTTTGCCATTTGCTTTAATACACGCCGGAGATTTTTTAATGGCTTATGAAAAGAACAGAGCACACAGGGGTGTTTGGATGGTGTACAAGCAAAAACTATTTATATAGGTAAGGACCAAAACCAGCCGTCGACTCTTAATGGTGTTTACATAACTGATTATACAGCGTTGAATACCGGCACATAAATGAGGCATGGAAAGAACTTGCATATGCCAGCCTTGCGATGCCAAAGAAGCAAAGAACTAGTGAGTTTCAGATGGAAAAACTCCATAGCAAAAAGTTATGCAAACGGCTCGACCTTTTTTATAGAATATTTTCGCGCCCCCACACCACAAACACATAATTATCCAAGGTGGGGCAAGCAGATTCGGTTCTGCTCGGCTCAGCCTAAACATACACTTTGCATGGGCAGCGATTATGGGAGACAGCACACACGCCTGAAAAGAAACTTAAATCTGTCTACTCTGTTGCCGCCTTTCCCTTTCTCTATGCACATGCATATTAATATATAAATCCATTGCAATTTGCGATTTTGATTCTTATTGCGCAGCTTTCACCTATCTGAATTTTAGTCGAAAATATTTAAATTGCAAAATCGACTTACAAAATACTTGAGAATACATTTATGGTACCCAGTGGTTTTTTTTCCATACACATACATATGTACATATGAATTATGGTGATAATTGTAACTGAATAAAAAAAGGTTGAATCACATTTTAAGATAAGTGCATAACAGCTAGCAATTGTTCCTGAAGCATTGCACATAATAGTGCAGATTTAAAAGGAACGATCAAGTCTGTGTTTTTTTTTTTTAGTTTATTATCTGTGTTTTAGCCGTCGATGTTGCAATTACGTTCGATGAATGTTGGACAAAATATATGATAGATATAGGCGTGAGATGCAGAGACTGTGAAGATGTTGTTACATCATACATATTTATGTGTGTACTATTCCCTCAGTGACTTACGAGGTCAATAAAAAATGTAGATTGCCAATTTAGCTATTCCATAATATTGTTATTAACCGTAGGTTTAGACAAACGACGAATTATTAGCTTGAGAATAGTCGCCAAACATACGTAAAAGTGAGTTTAGTAAATACCGTTAGCGCAAGCATAATAACGATTGTATGCAATTGGCCTCATCTGAATTTGGACTACTTCGTGTGTGTAAACATTTTCAACAATAGACTTATTGAACGGAACTTTATTGCACTGGTTGACTGCACCCAGGAATCACTTTTCAATGGGATCAAAAAACGTTCCGATAAAAAACTTCGGTCAGTGAGAGTAAGATGATATTTTTACTCACTCTTTTCCGACTTCTGATATTAAATTTCATATCAGTATTATTTTGTTACAATTCGGTCAAACTCTTGTATCTTTAAAGTATACTCTGGTAAAGATGTGAATAACCTTGAAAATTAGTCAACTTAATGGCCAATGACATTCCTCTTAGTTCAGCTTAATTCTAAAAATGTGTTGCAAAATGTAACGTAGACAAAGCACAGACAAAAATTCATTTCATTTAGCTCACACAAATTTTTCACATTACCGACAAAGAAAAAGGCAGCAGCACTCATTATTCCTTATAAACGCTCTCTCGGGAATGTATGTGTTTATCTACCAAAGCAACTAGAAAGGTAATACACAAACAGAAATGTAAAGTTACACATTGGAAATTTGTTAGAAAAATGTTCTGTCTGGACGGCACATAGCTCCAGCTCGCTAGACAATTACAGGAACATTTTGACCTTTCGCTCAGCCAACTACTTGTATGTGCTGCGCAGCAATATGTGCATTGACTCATTCCTCAACATCAATGGTTTAAATTTGGTATTTCACAGCAATGCGAACGTAAAAAGGTAAATCATTGCCTTCTAAGTCGTAAATAGCAAATGCTGCCTGCGTGTTATGATATTTGTCAAATCTTATGTGGGAATGTTATGTCTGCGGTGCATTGTGTGGAGAAGCGCTTACCTGTTTATAATATGGCATTAGTTATAATGACATTGGTATTTTTGTGTCTTTTTATTGTTGTATTCCATAATCATACTCACTACATTGTCAAAATAAATTCAAAATGTGCACTTGAGTATTTTCATATTTATTTCCATTATCTTAACACACTCATGAAATAATGTTTGCTGATTTCTGCTGCAAATAAAGAAAAACCTATTCCCTAGCTCAGGGGATATGCTCAGTGATATATCACAACCACATGCAATTATTTTGCAAATTTGTTATGAAAAAGCAATTTCTGCGATTGTGTCCTTTTGGTACACACAAACAACATTTTCATTCACGGCAGATTTAAATAAATTTGGTCACCTGATACATTACGTCATATAGTTTTGACGGCACACGCAGTTTTAAAAGTTGTATTTAAAAGCACTTATTTTACCTTTATCTTCTAAAAGTTCGTAGATTTTATTCGAATCTCGTACAGTTATGTAAAATAAAGTAAATAAAGCGACGCATGTTGATATCTCTAAAAACTCTCATTTGATGTTTTTCTTAAAACTTCAACAGATCTCTCTGAAAATTTTTGAAAATTCATGCCTCGTTTTAATCTTACCTGGAATTATATTTAATTTTTTATGAAAAGGCGTAGACTTCGACTTATTGCACTCTTATTTTTATTAAGACTTGAAGTACATGTCGGCTTGAGATATAATAAATTGAGGTTTGCTCTTCTTCCTCTTCACCAACTACAAAATCTGTAGCTGCCTTTCCTTGAAATGGACTCTGAAATATGAAAGAATAGTTTCAAGTTCAAAATATTTTTTAAAGACACAGAATGGACTTACTCACACACCTCATTGCGCTCTATGCTATTTCATTCGGAAATGGGAACCCAATTGACGCCCACAATACATACTGTTTTCTTAACCCCGGGCAAATAAGCAATTTATTTGCATTAGGTACATTTTCACACTGTCGGTAGAAGTTTTTATAAAATTTGTAAGTCTTCTTAATGCCTATCTTTTTATAGTTGTTACAGGAATGAAAATTGTTTATCTTCATGTCCAACAAATTCTGTTAAAATTATTTTCACTATGCTGGCGAAAATGAAAGTTAAAGATGCGGAAATAAAGGACCCACCAATTGAGTTGTGAATAAGAGGAACCTGAAAAAGATCATTGAAGTGCTAATAACTGGCTTACGGACTCTTCTGGTCAGCAATAGAGCAATAGAGAGAGGCCAGCTAGCTGGTGCAGTCACTCGAATAAGTTGCGACACCGTGGCGAGGCATCGCCGGGTCGTGCGTGTGATGTTCTTTGCTAATAACTTTGTACATCTGTTTTGCTAGTCGCAGCGTTATTTTCACTCAGTACCGGAACCATTGTTGAGATCACAGGGAATTCAAATTCCCTCCTTTAGTTACTGTTAAATAATTCCACTACTGACAGGAAATAGGATGACAAACACTGAACAGTTGTAAGAAAGTTTCTATTGCGAATAATGACGGTGGTAAATGGAATAGGAAAGAAACAGCATTTTATTTGGAGATAAAAAGTCTTACTATTTTCAATTAAGAAGCAAAAAGGGAGCAGCTATTTGGCAATAAATTTGTTTTTACATCCCTCCAAACATTTTATGTTTTTATTACATTTATTTATTTTTAGCGTGAGCAGAAAACCTCTTTGAGAAGTGAGTATATTATAGGTGATACACAATGGTCAAAGATGCTTTCAGTGGTTTCCTGCAAACATATTTGGGATTTTGTCCGAAGATTATACTCATAAATAAAACTAATAGCGTTCTATATTTTCCCTTTTTCGGACTCTGTGTAATGCTTTTAATATAGGAATAAGATGTGTATGCGGATCTATTCAATAAAGGCTTTTGGCGGAGCGGGTTGATGGTTTCTCAGCTTCAGACACTCCATGCATCATAAAACAGGCCCGTGACGGGCATAGAAAATCTGCAAATATACTCATTTCTTTTTAACACGTAACTGGACGTATGCTTCTTTCCAAATATATTATGGGCTCAGCATATGACAGAACACATGTTTATGTAATTATATACTTGCAAAAATATACGCGACAAAAATACGTTTAATGTGAGTATTTTCTGCATGGCTTGAGTAGCATCTACTCGAAATAAGCCAGAACTCACCGACGACAATTCAGAGGAATGCCACGCGGAATATCTAAATACTAAATATAAATTGAAATATCTTTAATGTTAGTTGGGCCAATAATTGTACGAGTATATACAAGAACATTAATATTACTTTCATGTTTCTTCTTTTGTATATCTAACCAGTTGTAGCGAAGTGCAGCGTCCTTTCGAAAGGTTAAAATGATTTCAAATGCTTTCTTAATTTTTTGTATAATTTTTACCATAGAAAAGCATATATGATATATATAATATATTCACCCTTTATATTGGTATATGTATTTGAACTTTTATATGTACATACATATTTCTACTACTTGGCTCATGAACCAAAGGTTATCAGTGCAAATTGCAGGAAACGAAAATTTCATAGGGTATATACATATATATTTTCACTTTCATCGCTTTCATCATTCATGTTGTGACAAGTTGTCGTCAAAGATTGACATTGGAGCAATTATTGGATAAACAAACCAATGTATTTTCTATAAAAAAAATAGGTAAAAAAACTTTTTAAGTTAAACGGTTTTATGTTAAACATACATTGCAATGTTTAAGATAAATKTACTAAAAACCAAAAAATAATAAAATAGATACAGTCGTGGGAATTATAAACATATGCATAGACTAGACTAAAATAAAACCGTGGGACACGTCAATTGTCT
>NW_017537035.1:181108-221662 GCF_001853355.1 Bactrocera latifrons | reverse complement strand
AGGGGGATACAAATTTATTTGCGAGTTAGTTCACATCTGGGGCTTTCAGGAAAGCCCTCAASCTCCCCTCTATCCCCACCAGGGGCTGAGCATTAGCCATCTTAGATTTCAATTTTGCGTAAATTGTATTCTACTTCTTGAGACCTTTCATTTGATACCCATGTTGATGGGATTGATAAAACCTACGTTATCCGCCATTTTGCAGCGGCGACCATCTTGAATTTATAATGATAATGAATAAACATAATTGTACTGTCACCAAAAATCAAAGTGTATACAAAATTTCAGATTAATCGGTTGACAGGAAGAGGGTGAAATTTGAATTACTAAATTTGATCCAAGAATAAATAATAAAACAAACGGGGTGAGCTAAATAAAACTATTTCAAAATACTTTGCCCAATAAACGCTATCTACCATATATTTGAAAATGATACTTTTTGAACGCACCGAATTTCCCAGTTGCTGCTCAGCGAAATAGCGACCTAACGCAGTGCACAACAAACTCTGCTTCACTTACCGATACAAAATGTCAGGCATGAGAATAACTTGCACAAACTTGTTTTTGTGGTAGTTTTAGTGCGAAATTCCGGACAAGTGTTGACAATATTGCAGACGCTTATTTACTCAATTCGACATCGAAAAATAGGTCCCAAAGCAAAGCTCATTTTGAAAAGTTGCCAATAACTTACGGAAAATACAAATAGTAAATAGAGAGAAGCAGTGAAGGCGATAGTCATAACAATATAAGGAGCGATTTTGTGCTGAAAAGATTTGTGTTCTGATCTTTTATATTTATTCTTGCGCAATTACATATATGCTACCATAAGTTCTTACTTTTTAAAGATGCTTTAGCTTTTGCTGGTTGGCTAGGTTGATTTTACTTTACGTCTACGATGACGCATTTAGTCTTTCTGCGTCTAGTCTAGTAACGTAACTCCGCGCTCCACATGCTAATGTCATCTGTCTTTTCCGTTTTCCAGATTAAACACCATTTGCCTTCATAACTTTTGCCAACTTTTATTATTTCAGTTTCGATTCGACCCAATTTCGATCTATTGATGCTCACATACAAAATCGGTTGCAACCACTTTGTCTAAGATTTATTTTGAATTTATTATTTCATTTCACATGATGCACCCTGTGCATTGTTCCTCAATTACCTAGTATTCCTTACTTCTATTATTCCTTTTAACTATTGTATTACTATCGCTGTAAAGCTTTCTTTTCTACTTTGGATTGCCATAATAAACAGACGTGTCTTAGTCCTGCGTTCGATTTAATCATTAACATAATNTTTCATTTCACATGATGCACCCTGTGCATTGTTCCTCAATTACCTAGTATTCCTTACTTCTATTATTCCTTTTAACTATTGTATTACTATCGCTGTAAAGCTTTCTTTTCTACTTTGGATTGCCATAATAAACAGACGTGTCTTAGTCCTGCGTTCGATTTAATCATTAACATAATTAACAACAATAGTTAAAAGGAATAATAGAAGTAAGGAATACTAGGTAATTGAGGAACAATGCACAGGGTGCATCATGTGAAATGAAATAATAAATTCAAAATAAATCTTAGACACACTTCTTTAAACCACCACACTTTTCACCCAACTGCCTCATGCAACCTATAAACTGTAAACTAGTAAATATCATCATTAAAATAGTTTCCACTGTGGGAAAAGGATATTTTCATTATATTTGTTATTTCCTTCGTCTATAAACAACAAAACTAAAAAAAGGAATGTAATGAAAAATGTGGCAGCACCCCTTTTAGTATTTTCATCCAAGCCATTCGGCAGTATTGTGGATTGCGCCTCTGCGCTTACACATTTGAGAGCATAACCTCTCTGCAAAATAATTACAGTAGTTTTTGCCATTGTAATAATTTTGCTTCTGCTCTGTTTGTGTTCTTCTTCCCTTTTCACTCGATTTATTGCCTACGTGGAAATGGTTTAAATACTTTAAAATAAGGTCATAAATCATTAACATCAATAGTATTATTTTTTTTTTCACATTTCACATTTTCAGTACATCTTTCATACACTCAAACGAATTTTTGTACCAAATTATTTCACTTAGAGTCTGTTCCACCCAAGAGGCTACGTTCAAGCGAAACTAATACAACGTGTTTGTTAAAATACAATGGGCATAGGACATAGAAAGAGTTTATACATTCAACTATATATTTCCACATTTTCTATTTATTTGCCCAGACACATTGTCTTAATTGAACTTTCATGTGACCATTTATTATTAAGAAGACATTAAAAAACACATATCCGTCATCACAATTGCGCTTAGTGAACGCCAGTAGTTCCGACATACTTTTGTCAATTCATTATTTAAACATTAAACTTTCGTTAAGTACAAGTTGTGTTAGTTGATGTGCTAATATACTGTCAAACTTCGAAAGTATTTCTACCAGCATTGAAGATAGGCCGAGCAATGATCCACAATCAAAAGTTGAAAGACGTTTTCATTCAATTACATCTTTGCAGGGTGCAAGACTACCCCACCACTACCAAAATTGCATTAATTGGTTAATCTATAATGAAAACGACTAAAAATTTTGGCAATTTGTGTATAAAACAGTGAGTGAGTGGTCTGTACGAATGTGTAATTTTTTAGCTTGAAATACATACAAACTAGCTTCACAATCCCACTGTTTGATACACTGAAGTACACTCCCTTCCAATATTATTACAAGGAAGAAGGTGAGTATAAACACTTACATTAAGAAAAGAGTCACCATAACTCGGTTTCTTTCACTGTCCTTGTAGATTAATTATGAGTTAACTTATAATTGAGAAAACCACTAGCATACCCTTACTTTTTCTCTATTTCTTACGAAAAATGCATCGGACTACGTTTCTTACCCTCTTAGTGACTTTGTTTTACCAAATTACATTGTTTCAGGTTACCACTGCTTTCAGTTCCCATCCCTAGTTGGAGGAAGTCTACAAATGCTATCCATTGCCCGCCTTGCCTGTAAAATGCGTAGATTTATAAACGTTGGGAAAACGTTTTATAATTTCATTAAAGTTACTGTGGATAATGAAGTAATTTACTGCTTTCAGTCGGATGCTGCCGTCACTGCTGTTTTTCTCGTCTCTGCTTTTTGCACTTTTGCATTCTTTGGCAGCGCAAAGCAATTTAATCGAAAGAAATCTTTGAGTTAAGCTACCATAAAGCTTGATTATCCTCGTGTAAACAAGTGACAAATTGAAAACAGACGAGTTTACACCTGGAACTTACATGGAAAATGCAAATGCTTGCAAATGCAATATGTTGCGTATACGTAGTGGCGTACACAGTACTTAGCCTTGTTTCTGGTTAGTGCAGGAACCACTCATTCCATGGTCGACTGACAGCGAGTAATTACAAATGAGCGAGTAATAAGCCTTGAACTGACTAACACAGTTTTGGCTTGCAACAAGCAATTACAGTTGGATATGCGTCCAATTCAGTTGTCAGCAAAATACAGCTTTGAACGTATTATACAATGATCCAAATCAGTGTTTAAATGAGCAATTAGCGACAAGAGACTTTTCAAAGCCAGTCAAGGCAATTTTAGTCAGATATGCCGACTATGTGAAATAGTGGATTGAAAGAAGAATGAATTCCTGAGTTACGGCAAGAAAAAATAACTCGGTTTCAAATATCTTCCTTAAAGAACTTTCCTATTACATCTCAATCGCTTTCTCTATAAAATGATTGAAGCAATACGTTCTGTTCACAAAAGTTAATAAATTACATTTCAATCCGAAAACATAGAAGAAATTCCTGAAAAGTAACACTTTTCTTGTTAATAATAATACCATTCCAATGTGACATTTAACTCACACGCTTTTAGCGAAGCTTTCAGTTCAATTCTCCGGAGCCTCTGAGTAAATTTTACTTTTTACGATCTCTCGTTTTATTCTTTTTTGTACGCATTTGTATTCACTTACTTCTACTTCCCGTTTGTGTGCTCACTGCACAATGGTTACAGCGGAATTTTTTCGTTTACCCCATCAGTCAGTCTTTCATAATTCAAATTTGAGTGCAGTCGCTGCATTGAACGTCCAAATCTTAGCTAAAAATTTGATAGAAGCTTGCTGGCAGTGTGTGGTATCGCGAGCAATAAATATGAAACGGCCACTGTCTCATATTGGCAACGTATAATATTGTACAATATTAAAGCGTGTCCTCATTTGCATTTTAGCTAATTGCATACGCGTAAACACTGTACTTCATCGGCAAACTTTTAGCCAAACAATTTATTTACGGCTATGTGGTTATGTACAGACTCACCCACACATATCAGTAAATATGTTAAAAATTAAATAATATATCACCGAACTTTCACCCACTTGAGTTATTTACATCTTTCTAAATATACATTCTAATTTTGTGAGTTAAACTGCAGCTGAGCTCCATCTGTCTCCTATAAATCAAAATGCAAACTTACAGGAGACTTACACATTCATATGTATATTCAGTTACCACGTTTTCGCTTAAGCTCTCACTCGTTCATTAATCTTTCTGTGGGTAAGATGCAGCAAACGAAACGAAAACGCCAAAGCGTTGAAACGAAATTTCGGGAGGCTTTGCGCTTGCACTCAGGTTTGAGACAGGCAGGACTATTCTCCTAATTTATTGACCGAACTTTTTGGTTTACTTTTCAGCACTGTTTAGTTATGGGACCAAGTTATTGGAAAGCACACAACATGGCTTTAATTAAAGTGAAAATGTCTGGGGTCGCATTTTTACTGTTTGGCTTCACTCAAATTGTAAACTAATCACCGCTGGAATTTGTCGTTTCAACATTTGCTTTCATGGATCCTGATTTTAGTGGAATTTGCAAAACTGCAGTTTGCTGACCACCGCATTTTTTGCGTGTAAAAGATGTACGGACTCACAATGGGGCCGAGTCTAATAAAAACAACGCTGTTGCGACATTTTTTTTTGTTTGCAGAACAAATCAAGAAATTACGGACACAAATTGTTAAGAGTGCTATTAATAAATATAAATATATATATATATATATATATATATATATATATAATAAAAAATATATATATATATATATAATTGATAGATAATCGTATTTCTTCTCGAAACTTTAAAAGAAAAGTGCCCGATAATATGCCCAACATTGCTCGTACAACAACTCTCGAAATACGAACAATATCTTAATGGTACATTTCGGCTAAGTAAATGACTCACTCTCTCCCCCATTGTCCTCCCCTCATTTAACATGCTCAATAATCCTGCTGGAACCATTCAAAATTAAGAGGCAAGTTCAAAGTTCCATAAAGATATATTCAAACGCGATAATTTATGAGTAGGTGTGGTACAGCTTTTTACGATTTTATTTACTCCAGAAAAGAACATACCGAAATTATTTCCGCTTCAAGACTGGATTTATGTAAAGCTCTGTTTTCTTCAAAAAATAAACATAAATGTTATATTAGTAATACTCTTATATTGCGATCGGAGTAGCAAAATTCAGCTCTTTCGCTCATTCCTTTTCAAAAGTAAGTTTTATTTTTCTAGTGCTGATCTGTTTTCTTTGCTGTAATTAAAGTACGAAGTATTTTAGAGAATTCACGCTGCCACACGTTCAACATATTACAAAAGTGGTGGCAATGCTCCCGTACTTGGCAGCCGCTGCTGCGTTTCATATCTCTTAGCTTTAGCAGTGTGAGTCTAAGTGCCACCATAAATTTCGCTAGTAAATTTTTCATATGCCATTTGTTGAATTTTGTGGCAGAAAAAATAGAAAAATCTATCTTTCTATGTTCTCACTATGTGTACCTCGTAAGCAGGTTTGTATTGTTCTAACGATTCTCTTCTTACAGTAGATGCAGTAGATGTTGTTGTGCATATTTGATTGCAAAAAAAGTGAACTTTTCTCATTATTTTTTCCAAATAAATTTATTACAAGGTGAAGCTCATAACCTCAAACAAATTCTGGTGTTCTCCTTGAATATCTGTATTTTTTGTTACTAATTATATTTATATAGTTTTTTGTTTATCAGTATGATATGAATTTATATTTGTTTATATGTATGATAGAAGACTTACCAGAAAATTTCATAAAAGTCAAGATTCTGCCTTGCTGTGATCTTTTGAGAAGAAGACAATTCGCTAGTCCTCTAGAGTATCAGCGCTGTACCTATCCAACAATCAAGAATATTCCTTGATTTAAAGACTATGTTCAACCAAAGACTTTAAGGTGGTTCAACACAGGAAAGCAAACAAAAAATATTGCAAATCATCAAATATCATTAGTTGAAAATAAGAGACCTTGATCTATCTGTAATGTCGAGGTGATGCCGTCATTTTGCAGTAACCATCAGCTCTCTTGAGGCCTCACCTTTCTTCTTCCGAACGCGCTTCTGTTCTGAGCACAGGGGGACTGCCTTCACCTTTGAAAGAGCGGGATTTAAAGATATTCAAAAGCAATTAAATTTCGATACATTTCTTAGTTTTCGACTTGACCCTAGTAGCGGTGTTTGTGGCTTTATTGTGATGGTATTCTCTTTTGCTGATGTTAGCACGGTTTCACTGCTTAGGGTCTTTTTTTCTGCGCTATACCCGAGTACTTCGTTTATTGTGTAAGTTTTCATACTCGTATTACACTAAAGCCTCATAAGCTGGACTTAATTTTTCATATGTCATATTTTTATGAAAACTATGCTTGTCGTCCACTACGATCACTATCTTCTTACTTTTGTTTCACGTCACATAAAGTGAGAACTTTAAATAATACTCGATTAAATAGTAATAAATGCGAAACCAAATGCGAAATTGAAAATCGTAATTCACTTAAAAGAAACTTAGCACACACCATTTTTTACCAGCAGATTCTGGATACAAAAACATCATACTACCCTATAGGAAAGCTCGAGCGGATTAGAGCACTAAAATATAGTCGAAACGAAACTGCTTGATTGTATATCTATGCTTGCGGTTTAAGTTAAAAAAAAGTCCGTCTAATAGTTCACTGGCAACTGATGAGCCCTGCCCAGGCAATTTTCTATCATTATTTCCTTGATTGCTTACACCATTGTCGTAAAGAACTGCATTTTGAAATCTCGACTAAATCTAGAAAATATGCACATTGCTGCCGTCCAAACAAATCGAAATATTTCAAGAACAAGCAATAAAAATCTGACGTCGACATCGAAATATGTAAGTTCTTTAGAAATATTTGGGGATTATTTGCAATACAGTGCCTTGTATACCGAGGAAAACATCTTGTGCGAGTTCGTTTGAACCAATTTCATTATTTTTACTTGACGGAAAGTAAAAAAACCATTCTCTCACCATTATCCTCGCGAGTTCAGGCTGTTGAATGCTTTGCAGAAATGGTGAGCAAGACAAAAATGCTACTGGCAGTTGGGTGCAAAAAACTCATACCAAAGAGAAAGTTACAATAAAGATGCCAACTTGAAAGTGTAATCTGCGCCTTTGAAGCTCAATATAATTTTTTGTAAAATTAGTTCTGAGTTAAGTCACGCCTCATCTACAGGTACTGCTTCAAGCAAGCTGAGTGCCTTGGGAACTGAAAACACAAAGTTTGAAAGAAACGACTTAAGTTTGTTGATGTAGTGGTATAAGAAAGAGTAAGCGATTAAGAGGTAAAATCAGACAAGGAGCGTGTGAAATAACTTCAATGTTATAATCCGTGCAGAGGTTTTCTTCCATTTATCGCGAGTTCGAAGCCACATGAGACTCATCTTGCAGCGGTAACTTTGTATCCACAGGTGCCAGGCCAACTCCTTACGCCTTTTTGCAATATTTAATTCTGAGTAGAAATACTTGAATATGCAATTTATTTCTCACCGCAAAGGTAACACTGCCTCCTTTTTTCTCCTCGCACTCTCAGGCTGCTGGATGGCATCAGCTTTATACATTATCCATCAATGTAGTAGCAGCGCAGAACATATGTTACTATTTGTTTTCTGACTCAAGAGATCTTCAATTTTTACAACTGGATAGTGTAAGTTGTTAAGTCTTTTTGACAAATATTTTACACAAAAGAAGTAAGTGTACAAACCATCTAAACATTTACTTCTCTGCAGCCGTCACTAAGAAAATTTGGATAAGTTTCCTTATACACGGTTCAAATACCTACCAAATTTCAGTATGCAAACTGTAAATTGCTGAAATTTTTTTTTACAGCTTTTCAACTTGGAGGGAATTGGAAATAAAGCTTAACTGTTTTTTTATTTTTTATTTTATGTTATTTAAAACCTTTGTTGGAGAAATAATTAATAAATACACGCCAAGTGACAATGTCATTCGGCTATATTCAAAACCTGAATCACAGAAAACATAATTTCCACCTCAAAATTAGACAAATCTCATTTCTAATTTTCTTTGAAAAAGTCCTACTGATCTTTCTGAAAAAGAAGATAAAGCCATATCAAAATCGATTTCGCAAAAAATAGGTCACGGCCTCACCCAATTATGGTGTCTGGAGATGCCAACGCCAGTAATTCCCAGCTACTACATGCTTTGAAAAATCGGAGGCGAAAACAATTTTACCGTTAAACTCTTAAATAATGGAATATTCAAAGTAAATACTTTCTCCATAGTGGACTACAGATGCATATCAGTAGCATTTTCGAGTAGAAATATATCTTGGTATAGCTTCGTAAAAAATTTGCACAATTCTTATGATCCAAAATCGATTATTGATGACTTAAAAGAGCAAGGATTAAATGCACTGAGTGCTGAGCACAATGGAAAACTGAAACTCCTCTTGACATAGTTTTGGAAACATTCGATCCCATGGAGAACATAAAACAGATTTACGAAACCAAAAATATATTAAATTAAATTGCTTCTATTGAACCGGAAAACTGCCTAAGATGATACAACAATGCAAACATTGCTAGTCATTCGACCAGACACAAAGTTATTGTGGCAAACAACCAAGATGCGTTAAGTACGCCGGTAAGCATAAGACATCTGGATGTTCAAAACCAGAGAAGCACCAGCCTAAATGCTGTAACTGTTAGTGTAACCCACTACCGAGGTTGCCTTGTTGCCAAAGAATTACAAAAAATACGAGCTAACATTCGGCCACAAAAAAGGGCATGGTCTAGCCCAAAAGGTAGAAGGTTCTGTAGACTTCGTGAAGAAAATCAATGAACAACATCAGATGATCTTAAACATACAGCTGAATCATCAAAAAAATCTACTTTTGCTCATGTTTTAAAAGCAAATAATAATGGTAAAATATAAGAGCATTTTATCATAGATCTTACAGAAACCCAACAAACAAGACGAGTTCAACACTTCCCTATTGGAAATATCTTTTTAATACCAAAGATGTCTAAATCTATAAAAATTCTTTTATGGAACTCAAATGGGTTAATCAAACATAAGAATGAAATCGAAATTGTTTTGAACTCGGAAAATGTTAACGTATGTATGATATCGGAGACACATTTTACGTCACAAACTTGTTTTAAAATTAAAAGCTATGAAACTTACCATTCATCCTAGCAATTGCGAAAAGGTTCCAAGACCTGATAGATTTTTTCATTGCGGGCAAAATATCCCGGAACTACTTGTCTATCAATCAGGGTTATGACCTTAACTGGGATCATTCTCCAATCTATTTAACCTATAGTGAAACCGTCATCTCTAAAGACAAAACTGCGGCGTTGTATGATAAACGTACGGATTAGGAATACTTTAGAATGATCATGGAATGTTATGCAAGTAAATGTGACTCTATATTAAATACAGACCAGTTGGAATCTAAAATTTTACACTTTACAACAAGTATGCAACAGACAGCTTGGAAAAGTACACCAGAATTAAGGAAAATTTCCGTTGACTCTCAATATCCCAATGATATATGAGAGATCTATTTTAAATAAACTTTTTCGATTCAAAAAAAGCAGAAGTATTTTCGGATTAGTTAGCTGAAACATTCTCCCCATATGAAACACACGTAGATTAGGTCCTAAAAATAATAAAAATATATCTTCTTCTTGATTGGCGTAGWCACCGCTTACGSGATTAWAGCCGAGTTAACAACAGCGCGCCAGTCGTTTCTTCTTTTCGCTAYGTGGCGCCAATTAGATATTCCAAGTGAAGCCAGGTCCTTCTCCACTTGGTCCTTCCAACGGAGTGGTGGTCTTCCTCTTCCTCTGCTTCCCCCGGCGGGTACTGCATCGAATACTTTCAGAGCTGGAGCGTTTTCGTCCATCTATATAAATATATAGTGTAGTGAAAATTACCAACATTATTAACGCGGCATTTTATCTTAAAATTGTGCCAACTTATTATAAAATTGCTGAAATTATCATGATTCCAAAGCCAGGAAAACCAGGAATGATGTATCTTCTACCGATAATATCGAAATTTTTTTAGAAAATTTTCATAAAACGTCTCAATAAAGTCATAATTCCAGCGCATCAGTTCGGGTTTGGAGCCAATCATTCTACGATTGATAAGTCCACAGGTTTACACACATTATTGAAAAAGCCTTTGAAGAAAAAAAAAATTCTGTTCTGCCGTGATTTTGGATGTTGCAAAAGCATTAGCTAAAGGACTGCTTTCGAAGCTGAAACTGATTTTACCGAAACAGCATTATGACATCATAAAATCGTGTTTATCAGATCGCTACTTTCGCGTCAAACAAGGAGAAAAATATTCTATTCTTGGGAAAAAAAGCAGGAGTTCCACAAGGTAGTGTGTTGGGCCCTCTTCTTTATATTCTATTCACGCCCGTAGACGGCAATTTTACAACAGCAACATTTGCAGATGATACCGCGTTGCTTGCTGTTGATAGTAGTGAACACGAGTCCACTACTAATCACCAAAAAGCTGTGAACAAAACCCTGCAATGGGCAAAGAAATGGCAGGTAAAACTGAATGTAGCTAAGTCTGCACACATTGCTTTCACATACAACAAGATGCAGCTATTACCAATTTCCATAGTCGGTGCACGAATACCATACTTTAATTCCGCTAAATACTTAGGAACGATACTTGACTCTAAGCTACGGTGGAAAGTTCACGTAAAAAACAAACGTATGGAGCTGGACATCCGACTCAAAAATTAGAACTGCTTAATCGGTAACAAATCAGTATTATCCCTTAAAAATAAGTTACTTACCTATAAGCAAATACTCCGACCGATATGGAGCTATGGTGCACAACTCTGGGGATGCACTAACTAAAACAATAAGAAGGTCATCTAACAATTTCGAAACAAAGTACTAAGACTAATTGTCAAAGCGCCTTGGTATTGCAGATGTGCTGATATAAAGTGTGATCTAGGCGTAAAGTCGGTTAACGCAGAAATAATAACAACTGCAAGAGCACATAGTGCAAGATTGCTACAGCATTGTAACGAAGAAGTAGCCATGTTAACTTCTAGAGATGGACCACCAATAATTGCAATTTTACGTTTAAGTCATATTCAAGTTGCCTGTTAGTTATTTCTTTTATTTTAATTAGTTTTAATGTATGAATAAAACTAAAAATAAATAAATAAAAATAAAAATAAACCGCAGCAGAGGCGTGTGGTCGAGCCAAAATATTACACTTGCGGGACCAACAAATTCAAGGCAACAACACAAGCAAACAACTCGGTTTTATTAAAGGCAAATTAAAAAAAACAACAACTACAATAACGTAAAGATTAAGGATTTGCATTTTTTGTTACTAATGCTGACATATTATATGTCAAAATCAAAACAAATGCACCACATTACGGCATTGCAATTACTATGTATGTTACCTGATGATTATGTCAGCATGACTTTTTCCTTTTTTCTTTTTCCTAAGTCACATTTATTTTAATGACGGCAATTAAATGCTCTGATGCAACCGTATTAAGTACTTTTAATCCTTTGTAAACATGTCACGTGCTGATACCCGAAATCAATTTGTTTTGCCATTTCATCAAAATGTCTTTTTAGACAGTTCGTTGCATTTTTATCTGCTCTCCATATTACGTGATATTATTTTATTTCAATTTACGTGTTTCGCCGCTGTTTATTGAAAGTCTCAGCCGATGATATATTCAGTTTGTATTTCAATAAAAGTATGGCTAAATACATTTTTTAAATTAATTTCCACGTTTCAAAAACAATAGAAATGCAACATTGGTGGTGGCTGACAATCTTTCGTAGACAGCTCGCAAATGTAAATAACAATCCCATCGTAATCGTTTTATTTTCGAATATAGTCAATTTTTACACATATAATCTTATGTTTGCAGGTTTATGACCGCTGATGTCATCACCAACACCAACTGTTTTATATCATTTCACACCGAAAAGGCTCTGTAGCGACCAACGCATTCTCACACTGTCAAATCTTCTTTAGCCTGTTTACACTACAGTAAAGTGGATTTTTATGTCACCAACTCACATATTTGAATTGCCAAATGATCTCTGAGAACGCATACAGATGAATGTTAATATTTTCCTCAGTTGAATAAGTTGAAGGTCGTCCAGAACGACGCATGTCTTCAGTGATCTCTAGATCGTCTTTGAAGGCTTTGTGCCACTCGCACACTTGTGTTTTTAATAAAACTGAATCATCGTAAGCCTCTTCCAACATTCGCAACGATTCCGCTCAAGAAATTTTGTTTGAATTACAAAATTTGTGGCACACTTTGTGTTCGATCTTTTTATCCATTATAAAAATCGTAATGCTCCACTCACGTGTACTAACTTAAGCAGCTACATACAACGGAAGATTTCCAGGTTATGCTTTATGAGTTATACTAATTTATCATTAGTTATGCTATTTAGAGCTGCTCTAAACTAACCTCATTGCCGTCTCCCCATAATGTTTGTAGAATTGCGAACGCGACTTAAAATTCCACATATTATTTTATTAATTGTACCAAAAATTAAAAAAAAAATTGTGAACGGGACTTAAAATCTCTCAAATTATTAAATTAATTGTACAGAAAATTTTAGAAATTTAAATTAATCCAACGCTGTCTCTAAAATCATGCTGAAACCCCCATTTATTTTTAATATTAAATAGATATTTTGGCGGGGTATCTCCACCAAAAATTAATTTTCCAAACACATCGCCATTCATGGGCTTATTAATATTTATGACGGCAGAATTTTAATAAACTTAATAAAGTTGCGGCGACTGAATTATCGCAAATAAACTAGACGATTGATTAAAATTTCAACCGCTGAAACGGATCAGACAGATGAATTTAACAGAGCAAATTCCTCAGCGATAATGCAAAGCAAATATTTTGAAGGTTGGAACAAAAGCCGCCGAGGTGAAATGCAATATCAAAGTGGAATGAATAAAAGGCGACACAAAATGGAATGACAAATTAATCGCTTTTATCCTTTGAATAGCAAACAAGCGCCATAAAGTTCAAAATTTGCATTTTGTTGGTTAGCGAGTGAAAACAATTTTTAAATTGTAAACTAAACAACTACGGAAAGTAACGGGGAACGTTTGAATGCTGAGACTAAAATGTGCTAATTATAAAAACCGATAAAAGTTACAATCAAATAAAAGGTTTCGACGGGGTAAAAGTGTACTAACGTGAAGGGAGATCAGAAGGAGGTGTTCGTCACCGCATGCTTAGGTAGACCATGGCAAGGTATAATGCGATATTTATGAGAGTAAAAATTTCTTTGAATTTTAGATGAGCCTGAGCAATGCTCGTGACTAGCAGATAAGCAGATGGTTGACTGAGCAAAGGCTTAACAGTGTGTCAATGTCTGTGTGAATGAATGGAAGGTAATTATGTATGCGAAAGAGGTGCAAGAGTGCAACTGACTTGTGCTTCACTTGACAGGCAAGAGTCTGTCATATTTGATAGCGGTTGTCGGCATACGCATTACGCATCAGAGCGGTGTTCTATGGAAATTGTAGCAATGTTAATTCCCAGTTCTTATATTTAGTTGCTTGAAAATATCGAAGTGACATCTAATTATACTCGTCTCATTTTACGCCCAATAAATATCAAAC
This sequence comes from Bactrocera latifrons, assembly GCF_001853355.1. NCBI lineage: Eukaryota > Metazoa > Arthropoda > Insecta > Diptera > Tephritidae > Bactrocera > Bactrocera latifrons. The sequence continues at coordinate 207,680 of NW_017537035.1, read as the reverse complement.
TACTCACAGACCTGCGTTCGCAAATATATAGATATAAAAGACCTCAACTTTATGAAACTATTTTCCAATTCTTCACTAAAAAGTTATGAAATGGAAACGGCGACGCAGTACTACTTGCCTTGCACTTGAACTTATCACACTCACGAATGCAGAGGCAGAGGCAAACATACACACCAAATTAGATTTCTGTGAGTGAAGCGGCCGCTAACTCAAGGCTGGCGAGGACAATAGAATATAAATGCATGCGTTCATCGCCAGAAGCTTCCTGCTGTGTGTGTGAGAGTGAGAGAAAATGCACTTTGACTACTTGAACTAGCAGTAAATTACAGGCATAAATTGTGAAGACACCTCAGTTATATGCCCATCCGTGAGCTTTCTCTGTGTTTGCTTTTTAGCTCTGGCGGCGCAAGTTTGCTGCAGCACTGCGTAATTACGTAGTGTCTGTGCCAATCCTCAATCCGAGCTCAAGTAAGAGCCATTATTTCCCCAGCTGCAGCTAAGGTTAGCAGTCTTTTATTTGCGTTCACCGTTGTGTGTTTGTTCGCCTCCATCACCGAATTGTTAATTTCCACTCCCAGACTAGAATATCTGTACTCTGGGTATTTCGGAGGTCTCTTCGAAGAATCCAGCACCCACACCACCCAACAGATCCGCAGAAGATGGATGTTGCTGGTATAGAAAAGTCACAAAATATGTTTATAAATTGAGTTAATGCACTTTTATCTCTTCCAATCTTTCGTGGAATTATTTGCTTTTACTGTAAAGAACTCAATAGCGAATGTTGAAAGGAATTAAAGAGTATTATTCAGAGTCACGACTTTTCTGCGCAGTTGGCGTTGGCTCAGCCATCCTTTGCAGAAATTTTTCGAAATTGTTTTTATTTTTTAACTAAACTAATATGAAATAATTTGAAGCAGAATAATTGTTACAATTTCCATTTTGTAAGGCACGTTGCGTCACTTGTGTTGTGTACTTAAACCCCCAATGAAGACCTCAATAGGCATATATTTCACACTGCAGTTTGCCACTGCATAAGTGTTCCAATTTGCAATTCAAATTTATAAACGAGAATATGGCAAGCGAATCCAAAAAGTTTCGCATAAATTTCGGCAGCTCCCATATTGCAATCAGGGGTTTGGAGTAAATTGGTTATCGTCACATCTAGGAGGGCGTGCAGAGTAAAGCAGTAGTTTTGGGAGTGCTGAGCGAAGGCGGGGCTGAGAAGAGTTGTAAGTCGATGTGAGATTTGGTACACAGGTGGCTACATTTTGTTTGCAAATAATGATAATAGTTGATAAGCATGCAGATAGGGAAAAAGAAAACTGGAAAGTGGAGGAAAAAATTATAATGTATATGTGCAGTCTTCTTTGGATGAATAAAGATTAAACTCTATAAGTGCCGACTCATTATTCATGTGATGATATTTCACTGTTGATTTAATTCATCGTCAGAATAGTTTCCACTCGACCTCACCACATTGCAGAGTTGAAAAACTTCCCTGCAAAATAAATGAAACCAATGCCTTTGACTTAGCACTGTTTAAGGACAATGAACCGACGGCGGTAGAGGCCTCAGTGGTTAGAAAAAGTGTGGTATTAGTGTCAGCCAACCATGACAGTGTCTTCGCACGTGACGGTGCCAGCTGGAAATCTACAGGTCGAGTGGCGACAGCAGTGTTTTTGATGACTGTGCGAGGGTATAGATGGGACAGCTGCGGCTGGAACTTTGTTATCTGCTTTAATGCGGTATAAAGTTCCTCTTCTCTGGTGTTTTTAGTCCTAATTTATGTTTGTGCTCGTTTGTTTGGGCCGCCTGCCAAAAGAGATCAACGAAATGAGCTTTCCACCAAGCTGCTATCACAATTTCGAGCAAGTGCCAACGCCTGGAGTATAGGACTGACGGAGGCAGTTCAATCCACAGACTGCATCACCAATTTATTTCACATATTTTTGAGATTTTAATTCGATTTAAAATTTTTTAGCTTGAATTTTTCGCTTACATATTCATACAAATGTTTTGCACATTTTTCAGTGAAAGTTTAATTTAATAAATTGCTGTCAGTTCTTGTCATGAAAAAAATGTTGTGCTTAGCTGCTTCAATATAAATATTACGAAATCCATTATGAGCCGCAACGCAAACCTCAATAATTACAGATAAAGTTCTCTGTAATTCAAATATAGTTTCACTGGTTTTCAACACACACGCCCTCTCAATATTAGCTCAGCCAAAGTTTCACGTAGGCGGCGAAGTATGTTATTCATATGCCGTAGGCGACGCAATATGTTCTTACATCTTTGGACATACGCTGGAATTTTGTGTTCCGTCGCGGTGAACGGGTTTTTAAAAAAGTAAAAGAAATCAATTTGTATTGCAACGAGGTGACGTTGATGGCGATCAGGAACGGACTTTACTTTAGCTTATTCTAATTACAACTTGCTTATTAACTTACTTTTAACATATAATTGCTGAATAAGCATACATTTATTAATACCCATAATTCTTAGGAGTTTCACTTGTTCAATTATATTTTGATTATTTTATTTGTTTAAGAAAATTGCAAAAGCCGGAAACGGTGTTATGTTGCAATTTGCTTTAACAGTTCATCATATTTGTCAATTGCCTTGTCAGGTGTTTTTACGTAAGTATTCGTACATGTAACTCTGGCGGTGCTGACTTTAGCTGAACTCAGCATGCATTACACTCAACGTTTTGCAGTTCATTTTGCAGCATTTACATATGACAACATGATTGCTGCGGCCTTTGCCATAAATGAAATAAGAGCGATATTGAAATTCTTCCCGGCTACTAATTCATGAAAAAGTATTTTGTTTTTCTTTTTTTATTTTTATTTTTATTTTTTTATTTCTGGGTGAGTAGTATTCAAAGTTTTTTGTGTACCCAGCCTCCTGCAGATGGTTTAAATGTTTTGTGACTAACTCTCATCGTCTGGGCGATGCCGCAAGAAGCCAAATGCCGTTTCTCTAGCCTAGATTTGCTATTAATAAAGAAAAACTTTGAAATAACGCCAACTTCCGGGTTAGTGAACTCCATGTTTACACGTTTATAACTATTGAACGCAATATCAAAGTAATCATGTATAGCGTCGTTTTGTAGGTTATGTCAAGACCTTTCAAAGATGTATAGTATTGCCAGATACGAGCTCTGCAGCGCTTTCTGTGTTTTAAAAATTCGAACAGCTTGTTGAGCTACAATAGTTGCCATCATAAACAAATGTAAAAATGCCGCATCAGCACAAAAATGATGAAAGCATTTTTTAGTTGTTGAACTAACAAATCGAAGAGACACACCCACTTACACGTTGCCACAAGTTTACTGCAGCTCTTCTTTGACTTTGCTCTTCACACTGCTTTCACGCGCTTCTCTAAGTAATGCTAAAAGCATGTGGTGGGTATTTCAAGGTCTCTCAAAGTACCAAAGTTCCAATGAATTAAAATTCCGTTGCGTGTTTCCTGTGCATGTATTTATGGTTGCGTGTGGCTGATTTGCACTATCTGAAAGTTGGAAGAATTTAAATGAGCTTTGAAAATTTATTGTGTAAAATATCGAGACACAGAGAAGTTTGATGTAGAAGCATTTGGCATTGCGCAGTTTTCAACTAAAGTGACAAAATGAAAATAAACGAGTTTACACCTTAAACTCACAGGGAAATGGAAATTTGCTAACTCATGCAATATGTTGCGTATACGCAGTGTCATAACTGCTTATGTGTACAGATAATGTTAAATAAATTGACTCACCTGTGTAACCTAATCAGTTCGAAACAGTGTGTGTAATAAGCGCCGACATATTATCGATGTGAGTGATTGCCAATGAGCGAGTAATAAACTTTCGACGGATTGCCACACATTTGACCCCGAAAGCAATTCAGGAGCCATTACAAAAGGATTTGTGGCAATATACCTTGTTAGCAACGGACAACTGATTGCATGCAGTGACTCATTTCAGTAGCCAGAAAATGTGTACGGTTACTTTTGTACACCCACATGAGACAAGCGCAGAGCATTTTCAGGAGGCTCCCTATGAGGTTTGACCAAGGGAAGCTAGGCAACTTTATGAAAAGAAAAGCGACCAAATATAGATGATGAACGGTACAGCATACATAGTTTACGTAAATTATAGACTACATTGGAAAGCTTTTTTCCTTTTGACGTATTACATTATTGCAGTGCGTTCGTCTGAGCAGATTGTGCTTGGTCACTCATTGAATAAGCAATACCGAAGAATGATCTGAGCTACTTTTGCACAATGAAATGGTTTTATATTGTTAGCATCGCTTCTTAGCAACTGGCTGCAAGAGGTTACAAATATGTTTTCTAAGCAAATTATTCTTGAAATTTTGCAGAAAATTGCTCCAGAAGAGTCAGTAGTAGTTTAAACAAACATATGTATATATGCACTTACGTCGTTCCATACTGGTAAAGCCAAATATCTACAGAAATCAATTTTTAAACAGAAAACTTCTTATTTCTACTAGCCCGGTCCCTTCTAAATGTACAATCTGATTCAATGAGTTAAGCTATAGCTGAGGCAACCTATTCTCCTACATAGCTCTTCGCAAACGAGCAGAGCATACACAGAGTCATATATATACTCACGCTTACTCTAAACATTTGTTCGCTGTTCCGATTGTCTGCAGTTTACCACATCCAAACAAAGCACGAATCAAATTCAGAAGTAGCAAATGAAGCATTTGGTGCTGCGTTGTGGAGGATCTAGATGAGCACGACAGAGCTACAGAGGAAAAGAAAAACATGTGTGCCCGTTCACTTTTTACCACAAAAATAAAAATTTTTGGGCATATAAAAATATTAAAATCTATATTACAGCAGTGCTGTTCATTGGTGATTGAGAATACTTTACTCGCCTGCATGTGTAATACATACAAATAAGAGAGATAAAGCCAAACTTCTTGCAATGTCAAATAATGGCGAGACTGCCCCATAGCTTGGTAAAATATACGTCTATGTTCTCATACTTTCCGTGGGTATATAATGTTTATGTCTAAAAAAGTATATTAATTGGCAAACTTTAATTTAGGGAAATCTCGCACGATGAGTTAGAGTTTGAGAAATAAATTTTTGGCCTGTAATATTTTCGGAGCCAAGCATAAAACACATACGAAGATTTTGAGAATATTTGCAGCATGACAAAGACATCCTGTCCCTTCCATTCGCCAAAAGCGAAATTTGGATTCCATTTTAATTATTTGTCATTTTGTTGAACTCAAATCCGCATTCGTAATTTTATTTGTAATTTTAGCTCAGTTTCAGAAAATAACTTTATATATATGCAGCCTTAGATAAATTAAAAACCGTTTCACTACCACAGAAAATGTAATAGCTTCGCAAAAATTACCAAATACACTGAATATAATATCACTGTTGGAGCCGATACAGGCATAGCTCACGTATCACAATAAATATAGAAATTTTGTTATTTGTGAACAATTTCGCGGTTTTGATGTATGTGTGTGTGAGTTCATCTTTTTTCTCTTTTACTTCACTCAAATTGTATGCAGCTCTCTAAAGGCTTTTGTCTTTATGACATTCCTATTAGTGAACCAGTGATTTTATTGAAATATGCTCACTTGCTGTCAGCTTMATATAAATTTGATGACCCGCTTGTTTTTGAGCGATGTCTTTTTCATGTGCTGGTTTGTGTGTTCGAGCGTAGAACAAAGCACCACTGCTGAGGTGCAGTTTTGGGGAAAGAAACAATCAACAATTTGCAAATTGTACATTCAATTYTTGTTATTTTCCAATTTTTCACGCTATGAATGCTAGTCGATTTATAGTAATTTGGCTTTGAAATTTTAAAGGTATTTTGTATTATAAGCTTTCGATTCACTTTGAATAAGCTTTCAAATATTCCTCAAAATGCAATTTTTTCCTTAACCCAGATAAATCAGCTGACACTCTTTTTTATCAGTTAATTTGGCACTAAAGCATAAATGGCAAAAACTCGTCAATAGCAAATAATGTATTTCATCGTTATGCTCCGAACAATTCCTTGGTTAGGCTCGTACAAAAATTTAAGAGTGATAACTTTACCAAAATGTCGATTTAATAGATCAAAACTCTTTAAACTTATTGTATAGTTTGAAACTTCAAATGTTTTCCTCCTATTTCGATAACTTATGCAACGTCTAATGACTTAGTCTACCTCAAACCACATCTCTTGAATAAAAATTTGAAAGAAAGTGAGGTCCGTGAAATAATTGTCACCCACACCAACCAGAAAAAATTCTTAAATCCCRTCTGTTTATTTGACTTGAAGACGTTTCATAAACATCTTCTTCTTCCAGCTGTAAATTAAACTATGTTTTTTCCTTCCTGTAAAAAAAATTAAATCTTACCTGGAGTTCTGTTTTCTGTTTTTAAACTGAAATAAACTGTTAAGGCTTGCGCATTTATTATTACTAAAACCTGAGATATTTGTTCAAACTATGATTAAAAAAAATATATATTTCATTTGCGTGCAATCCAGGCATCCAGGCATCTAGGCTTAAATGTTGCGCATTATTCAAGAGTATCAAATTCTGGCGCAGGTTTTCACAGATGTGGACACCGAAATTAAAACTCCTGAAATATAAAATGAGCGAAATTTCAGTTCAAAATCTTCATTAAATACACCCGAATGTTCTTACTTATTTCAACAGAAGCAAGCATCACATATTAGCTTGTCTATCCTCAACAGTGGCCAAATGTCGAACSCCAAATTGCACTTACTGCTTTTGTGCCAAGAGATGTMWATCAGGTTACTGCCATTATCGTATRGTTGCTATCTTTATCTCGGCCAGGTAAGCATCCAAAGYGCCTGAGCGTTTGAGGCCATGAGGTTGTCAACAGGCATTTGATGTGGCCACATGGTTAAGGAATTACCCTGGTCTACAATCGATTTGCATGTTTGTCTGCCTATGGAGTTTCAAAAGTGAGGAAAGGTAAATGATTTGAAAGCGAATGGGATCACAAGGTTTTATCTGGTTATGAAATATGTATTACTAGGACTATCTTGCTTAGAYGTTTTATTCTATGCAGGCATATTAGTTGTAACTTGAATTTTTTTTGTTTATTTGTTGTATTGGCGCTGAGTTATGGCGTATGAGCGCATTTGCGCAAAACTTGATTTTTTCRTCGTCATGAGGTGGATGTTGGAGGCGCAGGTATGTAGATGTATTTGTGTATATGTACTTGTACATGTGTGTTAGATGAATTTGGTCATTTCATATCTTAATAGCAATATCCTGGAAGTAGTTTTGTTATACTTTTCTATCCTGTTCCGCATAACTTTGTATGGACGAATATGTGTACTGAGTTTCACTGCTTCATGTTTTACCAGTTTTTCTATGTGGTTTTGTTTATATTATGTTGTTTCTTACTTACTGACTAGAAACTAGATAACTTAACTCGTTACTTTTTTTTCAAATAAATATTGAATTATGGTAAATTAATATAGGAATATCCGAGAATTATTAGTACATAGGAGACAATGTGGCTTTTGCAACGGCTCACTTTGAATATGCGTTGTTCTTTTTATCCCCCAAACAAATGTGAAATTAGTTATCGTTTGAAGATTTTGGGCTAAAAATTTAAAAAATAATATAATTGTGTATGTAGAATACCTAGAAATGAATGGCTGGGTTTAAGAAAATACCCGTTATAAAGTAAGTTTTGAAGTTCCTATGTATGCACTTCTGTTGCTTCGTCATATTGCAGTATTCATCAACTCCCTTGAGGCTCCTCCAGCGAAACTGTACGCGTTCATTTCTAATTTCGCTCACAAAGAACACCGCCGGGACACTTGGGTGAGGAGCATTTAAATATTTGCATTAAACTATTTTTTTTGTTGCTGTTGCTTTTCTTTAGGTCAAGGTTCCTGCGTCCACGCGTGAGTGTGTTGGGTTTACATACATATATGCTGCTGAGTTATTTCAAAGCGTTTCTACTGCCACCTAAATTTCGAAACATTTTTCTGTTTTACCACTTGGCGATACCACGAGTGTTTGTTATGCTCTAGAAGTTTTATTGTTGTAAGCGCCGTACAGTTGACATTGATCAGAAGTGTTGGCATTTTATGACGTTCTCATTTGCTGATGTCGACGTGAGCTAACAACAGGGCTTTGTATGCTTTCAATGCCTTCATTCTTCTTTCTGCACCACTTGTCTTCTCTATGCGTTTCCATCTAGGTTGCTTTATAGCCTAACTTATGTAGGCGGCTGTATATTTATAAGCAGTTATGGCAGTTTGATTTGTAAAGTAAATACTTATCGATGAATTGATAACGCGTGACTGCATCTCGAAGTTCGCATTAAAAAGGTGCTTTGTCGCCGTCTGAGCAAATTGAGAATCCTAGCTAGTTGCTATATTGTGCTAGTGCTATATTGAGAAGAGAAGTTGTAAATCTTCGGAAAGTGGTTGGCCTATATTTAAGTTTTATTTGTATGCTCATTACCTTGAACTTTTGGAAGGAGACCTTGGAGACAATAGCTCCCAAATATAAATTACGTAATTAATTAAACAAAATTTTTTGGAAAAGAATGTAGGACATTTACAAATCTGCTTGCACTAATCGTTATATAGTTAGTCAATGCCTATAACTTTAAGATACTAATTGAGTCTTCGGTTGGCGTACTCATCGTAAATTACATTGAATACAGACACCTACTTCGCATTTGTAACAAAATATGACTTAAGATACATATCATTTTGAGCCACATGAGGCTAAACTTGTAAATAACGTTCCATTCAACCTTGCCTATCAGCTTTCCCAAGAGAACATTTAAATTTCTGTGACGGATATCCGGCTCTACTGACTTACCCCCACGTCTACATGAAAATGCTCAGACATGAGTACTAAAGTAATTATAAAAATGTGTTAGTTTTTTACTGAATTTTTTTGCGACGTGTGCCTGTACTTCCACCACACAGTGCCACAAAAAAGTGCGAGAGTATTTATTTGAAACAGAAAAGCAGCGAAATCATGTATTTCGCCAATTGGGAAGTACTCACTAGAAGGCCCCATGCAGACACATTTGTGTTTATTCTTAATTCCGCAGGACAGCAAGGTTATCCGCCCAATGCAGTTATTTGACCGGCGGCGCTTAAAAGCCATATTAAAAAGTCAGCGCAAGGCACATGAAATATTCAACGATTTCAGGTTCATATATAATATTAAAACAGCGTGCAAACACAGCTGGAAGACGGGGATATCAGAGTAAAACTAGTTCTACTAGTTATCTGAGTGCATTTCACAGCCATATCTTGTTTTACGAACCTCCAGAACTATCATATAATGGACTTCAAAAGTTCATTTAGTGTTGGATACGCTACCTGTTTTGTTGATCGAGCACCAAGAACTGGATATAGAAATCTAATTTAGTTTATTTGCTCGTAATACCAAATGTTTTGGGAATCGGGGGTATCTTCCAGCCACCAAAGCTCAAATCAGTATCACAATCACCAAAGCTTATCAGCAGGCGGAAGCCAATTGCTTGGTCGTGTCAAAAAATTACACTCGCTAATCGATGAAAGAATGCTGACGCCAAATCATATATCCAGCCCAGGGTGAGGTCTCCAAAGTTGCATTCGCAAATTAGCGAAGTCGCAACCAATAGTTGCAACTACGAGCAAATTATATCAGCACTTCTCTGTACGACTTCAAGCGTTAAATTGCGATTGACTTGTGTATTTATTCGCCATAATTCGCGCTGTCGATTTACCACCAAACGCCAACATTTATCAATCTCCCTGCCGCCGCAGAACCACCGCATGGAATTGTGAACGCTTTTAGTTGCATAACAAATGTAGAATTGGTGAAGTGAAGTATCGGCAAATATGCAACATCTTAGATTTTCAGCCGAAAAGCATCGATATATGCGCATATGACTATATGCAAATGTGATTTGTTGCTTACTCAGAGCCGGTGGAAACGCCGCAGGATGGATGAGCAGCCGCGAAACAACCAAAAGCTTTCGGCAATCCAACACCATTTTTAAGGCAATCAACGCCTTTGGTAGTGTCGCAGAATTCATGTGGATAAATAAAGCAGTGTTCTTTAGATTGTAATATGGATTGCGTGTGTTTGTTGTTGCAACTCAGCTGCTTTTACTTGAGCTAAGGCTCAAATGTTTGGTATTCGAATTTCGGTGAGTTTTGAGTTGTATTTGTTGAGCAATATCAAAGAATGCATGTTGCCAACTTTTTGCGCTTAAGGGGTATTTGAGTGTGTTGTTGCAGTACTGAACTTATTTGGAAGAGGCATGGTTACGTGTGATTGTTCGGATTTACTTATTTCATTTTCGAAAGTTCTCTTTAAATCAAGACATTAGAAGAATTCGATGTGCAGTGGTTTTCCTTCAATTACATTTGAGAAGAAAAATAGAGCGAGTTGCGAAAACGGGCCAATATCCATGATTACCACATATGTAATGAAAGGACTGAGATTTTAAAAGAATTGTTCAATAATATTTAATGGAGGCAGATTTGGTTAAGTTAGTTGATTTAGAAAAATTGTCCCATTGTCTCATTTTCATTTTGCACCTTACCCTCTTAATTGGCATGAACCGTGAAAATAAATAATTTTAAAACACTACTTCCTGTGTCAACCGCTCATATTGATGGCACAGTAACAACGGTATTTACACTGACAATTACAAACACCAACACAATAAACTACAAAAGAGCTATGTGAGTAAATTGGTCACTGCAGCGAGCAAATGAAAAAGCCATTAAATTAATTCCACCAAATTACATCGACGAAACTGTTTGCGGCGTGTAAAAGTGGAGTGTGGGTCCATTATTAGATAGTAACATTTAATATATTTTCCGCTAAATTGCGTGAGAGCTTACGTGAAAGCCATCATATGTTCAAAAGCCGAACTTCATTTCACAGCGCTGATCTTCAAATGGGAATCACGTGATGCCGATTTTGCAGGTGGAGCCGCATTGGTGGCGTAGGTGCCGTCGAAAGCCCCATCGGCGCTGTGGAAAAGCAAAACCAAGAGATTAGTTAGTAACATTTGGCTAATTAACAATAACTTGAAGTTAATTTCAATGAAAGTTTGAGCAACCATAGAAATTGCAGGAAGTTCGGTTAAATTTGAAACTATAAAAAATACATACATAGATCTAACTCTAAAAGTTCTCTAAAGTCACAATAAGAGGGCTAATATTTGTCCTAAAAGACACTGAGTGACTGGAAATTTCGAGCAAGTGCTCAGTCTGAGTTCTTATTATTTCCTCGTCTCGAGTTGCGGATGACAAACATAGAAGACACATGAAATAATGAATGAAGTTAAAAGCGTAGAGGTAAACCGAGAGAGACTATATACGAAGTGTGGAATGTGTGGAAGAGACGGAAGAAGGTAATAACAACGGGAAGTTCATTTAGTGCAACCGGCGTAAGTACGTGACTGACATGCGGAAAAGTGAGTAAGTGAAAAATAAGAACAATTAACGTGCGTGTATGTATGTGTGGCGTGGGCGAATACAATGCATCTCGGGGATATTTGTGCAAGAAAGTCAAGGTTTACGAAACTGAACATAAAATAACCGCGAGGCAGAAAGGAAATAAAGTTGCTGGCCGTGATGTGCTGGTATGAGAAAGAGAGAGGGAGAGGGTGCTGCGTACAAATTGCCTCTATTTAACAAGCCTCCAACAGCAACCAATTATTCAAGAGTGCTTAGTTTGAATTCGTATACATTTTTAGTAGGTTTACTTTCTCGTATATGGCGAAAGAATAAATAATAATATTTTGAATATTTTTACGTTTCTCTTTAACACAAGCCATTTCTTGTTTTATACAAATATTCTTTTTATGGAGACACAATTATGGTATATTTATGGCATATGTGGGTAAAGCACAACCAAAATGTGCGGCGCCTATATTACTTTTCGTAGCGCTGGAATGCTGACATTGACTTGAATGTGGAAACATTGATGATTTATTTGTTATTCGGCAATGTTAATGTCCTACAGTCATGCCCACGCAGACTGGGGAAGAGGAAAGAGAAAAAAGCAATAAAATATGTCTCCGTGAGGTAATCAAAAGGGAGGCATATACACGGAAAAGTACATTAACTTGTGCCCAGTAGGAAAAATGTCTCAGACTGCTTTAGTAGAATATTTTGAGATTGGCTATACTAACATTATACGATTTATGAGGAATATGATTTTTTCCAGAAAATAAGACTTAAGAGAAAAAATATGGTCATTTGGGACTTCGTAGGTGTGTGATGTGTGCGTAACGGATTATAGCAACTTTGTTTCTGCGAGCGCGATAGTGATTTAGCACGTGCCCACACTTTTTGCTTCGCTTCGAATGCGAGGTTTAACACGACACGACTTGTTAGCCACATGCGTCGTACACAAGTATTTATGCGTGACCACGTTTGCAGACTTTCCACACCCCGAGGAGCGCTTCCAAGCGAAGCAATAATCACAATTAATGCTCATGTTGGCTTAGAGCTTTCATTGAAATATTAATTTCTCTGCGATCTGCATTCCATCCAAGCACACGTATGAAATATTGTGCCGATTTTGTTTGTATGCAATTACTGTATGTGCCTCCACGCCAGAAATCGTGGGTTTTTATTCGAAAATACTACGCGTGCCGCATAATTTATGAGGATGAGCACTACTTGTACTGTGTTTCAGGTTGACTTTACCGAATAACATTTGAATTGTCTCAATGAAATGCAGAAAGGACTACTATAATTATATATATATATATATATTATCGCTATATATTTCTTAACATTATCTTTAAGTTAATTTCCTTTCTCATCTACTTTTAAATATTTGTTAGTCGAAAGATGTCGTTGCAGAAGTGTATCCCCAGTACTGCCAATTACATTGTGTCATACCATACGCAAGTGTTGGAAAGGTGAGATTTTGAGCTTTATTTAACAAAAAAAAAATATTCGGGGAAGTTAAAAAAAAGTTACAACTGTTCAAAAAATGAGTAAAAATAAAAAAGAAATTCGCTTTGTTTCGAAACTTTTATATAAAAGGAGACGAATGCCACGCAAGCCATCAAGGAAATTTGTCTCTACGGAGACGATGCTGTATCAGTTCGTCGAGCACAACAGTGATTCCTTCGCTTTCGTTCTGGAAATTTCGATGTGAAAGATCCACCTCACTTTGGTTGACCTATCGTTGAAAAGTCGGTGAAATTATGGAAAAGATTGACCAGAGCCGACACATAAGCAGCCATGACATTGGTAAGGAACTTAACATTCATCTTCAAATGGCTTTGAACCATTTAAATAGGCTGGCTACAAGGGAAGCTCGATATTTGGGTACCATAGGAATTGTCTGTGAAAAATTTTATGCACTAAATTAACGTTTGCGGTTTTTTACTGAAACGAAATGAAATCGAACCACTTTTTAAGCGAATGGCAAAGGAAGATGAAAAGTAGATCAAACACGACAATAATACACGAAAAAGATCATGATCCGAGCGAGGTGAAATTCATCAAATGGTCGTAAAGCCAGAATTGAAACCTCAACAGGTTATGCGGAGTGTTTGGTGGGATTGGAATGGAATCATCCACTTTGAGCTGCTCCAGCCTGGTCAACCGATTTATTCTACATTTTACTGTCAACAGTTGATAAGATGAAGCAAGCAGTCTAAAAAAACAAAAACTAAAAGGCTAGAACTGATCAACAGAAAGGTATTCGTCTTCCATTAGGACAACGCTAGACCACACTCATCTTTGATGACTCGGCAAAAACTGTGAGTTCTTAGCTGGGAAGTTTTGATCCCACCATATAGTCCTGATGGTCAATGCAGAACTCCCCTAATGGGGTGGTGTTGACGTCCTTTGAAAATTACTTGTTGCAGTTCGTCGAGAGACCAGAAAAGTTTTACATTGATGGAATAATGTCTCTAGCACAAATATGACAAAAAGTGGTCGACCGAACCAAAGTACCTATTTGGTTCAGTAAAGTTCATTAAAAATATAAAAAATTTAGTTGAAATTTGATTGAAATACGAAAACACTTTTTCGACTACTCCATATATCATATAGCTGCCATGTAAACAGAATCTTCCGTCGAAATCACGGGCTTATATTGAAAATTTTATAGGATATGTATACTATAGCTGCCATACAAACCGAACTCGAATATATGGTCCCCGTACAGAGACATATAACATTTTATTTCTCAAAATATCAAACTGAACAATTAAAATCAAGTCCCTATAAGAAAACTTTTTTTCATTAAACATGGAAACAATATAATCCCTGATGACATTATTCAGATCGAATCCCACCAAACACATCGAATCAAGATATCATATATGCGAAGGGTATTCTAGCGTCGGTACAACCGAAACTAGGTTTTTTTCTTGTTTCAATTTGCCTGCCTAAAGTTAATACACCCAACTCTTTTTTACACGGCTTCTTTTTACGAGGATTTGAAGTTACACGGTAGAGATTTTTTTTTTTTTTTTGGAAAAAATATTGAATCTACTACGGTTTTTAAATCACTGTCTTGTAACTATGTTCGTTTTTGCCACACTTAGCAACATTGCTGAAATGAATATACAAAGTAGTAACAGGCAAATCCCTTTATTCGCTAACTCTTACCTACACATTTTGTTCGCATGATATTTAAGTTGCTAAATTGGATATCTCCAGCGATGATGCCGACTGTAGTCCAGTTCGTCGCAAGCAATTGCGCTTGTTATCACGTAGCGAGGAGTAATTATGTAGCAAAATATATTTTCCTTATTTCTATTCTAATTTCCTGTTCTTAGTTCTGGAGTAACAGATTGCTTTTGTTTTTTGCTTAATGTACCAATTTTTCACAGGTATGAATTATGGATTTTGTAATGCTCAATAAAATGCCATATGAACATACAATTTGTGAGCAAAACTGAAATTTTATAGTTTTTAAAATTTTTACACGGTTTTTCGAAGTAAATATTGTTCTTCATTTAATCTTTCACGGTTTTTAGATGACATGAAACGTATCCGTCCTTTCTCTATAAAAAAACGCCTCTTTTTTTACACGGATTTCTGAGGAAAGTATCTACCGTGTAAAAAAAGAGTTGGGTGTAGTAAGAAAATACACATCCACGAGCAGACGAACACAATAAATCACTGATTATATACATACTTATGAAGTTGCACAGTCGAGCTTAGAGCCAAACTAAACAATGAGGAGAAGAAGATTACTGTTGTGACCTGCATTAAATGTTCAGGGACTTTACCGTTCCTGCAGGCACGGTAAAATAATTAATAAAATAAAATAAGCTTTTGAATGGAATAATCATCGCGCCCGGAGGACTTGTCACTGCAGCGCTGAAGGCAGCTCGGCAAATGCTACAAACAGCATTAGCGAGGGCAACAACTACAAACGCAAGCCAAAGCTTTTTACTTTCTGCGGTCAGGCCGAGAAGATAACGTAGGTCTGCTAGAATATTTCTGCGTGTGTAGAATTCTATGTTTTTATGCATTTGTACACCTTTTTCGAAAAATGTATGTATTTGTTTTGGTTTTAATTCCATATGACTCACTTGTAAAAGTAAAAAATCTTTTTCATTGTTGTTGGTTTTAACACTAAAATAGTTTACTCAGCTTTTGTACATGGCCACATCCGGTTTCCAAAGTCTGTGTGGGGGAATGCGGAGATCCCGTACACTGCCATACTCGCTTGAGTTCCAGCACAAGTTCATATCATTACATCCCTAGGCGGTAAAACAAAAGCGTGGAGTTATAAATATAAATGAAAGATTATTCTTAATGGCTTTTACAGAACTTGTGAGATTGATTTACAGTTAGGGAACCGTTCGAGTTTTAAAATAAATGAAAACGTTTTCAAAACTATAACAGCGACTTTTGGGTATATTTTCTACATTTGGATCCCCAACTGTCCAGTAAAACAATTCTGAATAATGTGATAATTTCAACGGCAATCATGCAGTCAATGTTTTTTACGACCACCACAGTGCTTCACGATGTATTGTACAGCAACAAGCGAAGTCTTTTATTTAAGATTTGTTATGCCGGCCTAATTTCGGCAAACCGCTATTAATAGCGCAGTGTTGCATTGTTTACTGCGCTAAAGTGCAATTTCCTAAGTACATCTTTTGCCAGAAGTAATCACAGGGCATTTGGCGCAACCGCCAAATCATAGCGGTATGCAAAGCAGACAAATTGCTTGAACGAACTTATACAAAAAGGAAGGGAGAATAGCGCTAATACAAGCACTCGCTTTCAGTTACTTTTAGCCACTAATTTAGTTTTCAGCGAGTATGCACTCGGTATTAACATGTGAGCGGGTTCGACGAAGGCACTAATGTTATATGAGTGATGCAGAGAAAAGGGAGAAATGCTTGAGGAGAGGCTTAAATGGGAACTTGGTCGAGAAATAAGTTGATGGCGACGAACACTGCACGAAACACGTGATTATCCATGTTGAATTTTCATAATTTGTAGAGCCTGCCAGTTTTTGTTTATTTGGAAGTAATTTTTTGTCTTCCATGTGAGGTTGCAAACAAATGACGGGGGAATTTTTGAAAATACAGACACGCTCTGCTTCACCAGTGGGCAATCTGCAAGAAATATGTGCATATTTCTATTATTGGGAATGGAAAAAAAAGGTTTTCAATTTTCGCAAAAAGCAATTTTGGCAAAGCAAATGAAAATAAGGGCTCGCCAATATGCTTGAACAAATAATCACCGCTAGAACAATAGTCGAAAGAGAAAAACGGCAGCGGCATATCGCAGATGGTCTGCAAGGCAGAGCAAATTTCAAAAATTTCACAAACGAGCGGCATCCGTCATTGCGCCCAATTCATATGTTTTGAACACAAAACGAACAGTGCGACTTCGAGATTCTACAATATACATACAAGCAGGTATTTGAGAAGCTTTTCGGCATATGTGCCACATTTCGTTTAGCTTGTGTGCAATTTAAACGTCATAATTTATAAATGAGTGATCGGTAATTGTGGCAATGTGAAGAAATGAGAACAAAATTACAGCTTTGACTGTTGTTGTTATTGTCAGAATAACAAGGTAAGTGGTTTCTAAGCGTAAATAGCTAAGTAAACTGCACAAACACACATCAATCATTCATGAACAGTTACAGTTACAAGCAGACGTAAGTGACAAGCAATTTATGTCACTCATACGCACCGCCACACTCCCACCCTGCAAATTAAAGATGTGCCTTCTTAAGTTATGTAAATGTATGAGCATCGTAAGGAAGAAGGAAGAAGTCTTAAAAAACTATAAATCATTTTTGTAAGCGCCTGCTTAAGGGTGTGAGTGCATTAAATCCAGCTTCATCATCAAATTTCGTTAAAAGCCGCTTAGCCCTTTAAGTGAATTGGAGATTTGCAGCTGAAATGTAACTGAAATTATTTGAGTGTTTCTTCCTTTGATTCCTAGAATTGTCTTTTTCTTTTGGATATACGTTTGAAAGCTTTGATATTTTCGGCTTTTATGCATTTGCGTTTGACGGTTGTTATGAGGCGGTAACGGACGCCTTTGTTCTCACCAGCATCTCTTTCGAAGAAATATGGACCGATAATTTCAACGACCCACCAACGATATTAAATCGTTGTTCTTTCTGAATGCAACGGCTGCTCTTGAATCTCCTTAGGTGGCTCTTCGTCCCAAATGCGGCAAGTTTGCTTGAAATGGGCCTCGTCGTTGAACAAAATGTTTTTCAAAAATCTCGGAGCTTCTTGGAACTTTTCATGAGGACATAGAGCGAAGTTATGTCGCTTGGGACGTTCGAGCGGCTTCAGTTCTTTCACGAGCTGCATTTTGTATGCTTTTGATTTAAGATTTCGATTTAAAATGCACCAAGTCCTTCCGTACGCCGGTCCGAGTAGCTACGAAGGGCGCCTTATCGAGTCTTCACGGTCTTAGAGTACACTCTCAGCTTCAGCTACTATATTTTCTTGACTGCGTGCTGGATGAGGTTTATTCGGTCGAATATTATCTAATAATGAATGCTGTGGCTCATGATTGGTGATGGTGTTACGAATAGTATACTCAGTATTCCGACTTTATTGACTCTATATTGAGCAAAGTGCGAGTTGAACGATTTTTGAACGTTGCTGAATCGTAAGTCTCTCCATGATAAAATACCAAGCAATACTGAATTAAAAGCAACTAAAATGCTGAAAGGTACGTAATCACACATACACTTGTGCTCACATAATTAAGCCACTGCGTAGCAAAACTACGTTTCTGAAAATAAATTCACCGAATTAGCTTTTCATTTGTATAACGGTATGCTAAAAAGTTCCGTTATATGTTAGGAAGTTACTAAGACCATATTCAGAGAAATAAGTATCGTGGTTGGTGAAAAAATGAAAATAAACTCGCAGTTGATCTAGTCGCGTGTGCTCATATAATTAAGCCAGTGTTACAAAAGCTTTGCAATCACTGTCTGTGTAAAAAAAAATTATTAAAAAAGTGAAACGTTTATTGGTTCCATTTAATTTAAAAACGTTTTTTGAAAGTTTTCTAAACAATGRGTAAAAACAAGAGTACAGTTCCATGTGAAAGAAGAGTCATATGGGAATGTTACCAAAAGTTCAAAAATATTGCGAAAGTAGTGGAATATTTAACCTTTTCTAGGGGAAAGGTTAAGAATGCTTTACAATATTTTAAAAAACATAAGACTTTTGAAAATCTGCCTCGTAAAAAACCCAGAAAAACAACTCCTAACGACGACAGGCAGATAGTACGGATGAGCAAGGTAGATCCTTTTTTGACCTGGAGTGAAATTAGAGCCCAAATTGAGCAAAATCATGGTGTACGGGTATCAGCACAGACAGTCCGACGGAGATTACAGGAACATTTCTTAAATGGGCGAATTGCACGAAGCAAACCGATCGTTACAAAAAGGAACATCAAACGAAGGCTAGCGTTTGCAAGAGAGCACCTGCAAAAGGACTCAAAATTCTGGGATCTAGTGGTATGGAGTGATGAATCTAAATTTAATGTCTTTGGGAATGACGGTAGACCCTATGTCAGGCGACCACCACTACAAGAACTGAACCCACGGTATACTAAAAAAACTGTCAAACATGGTGGATCATCAGTCATGGTATGAGGGTGTTTTACTTCATGCGGAGTAGGACCACTTGTACAAATTGAGGGCAAAATGACTGGCAGTATGTACAGAGACATTTTAGGCGAACACCTAGATAAAAATTACGCCGATAATTTACCACTAGCATGGATATTTCAACAGGATAACGACCCAAAGCACTGCTCCAGGGTCGTTAAGGACTGGATTGCGATGAACCGTATCAAGTGTCTTGAGTGGCCTGCCCAAAGCCCGGATTTAAACCCTATAGAGAATCTATGGGGGATTATTAAAAGGGCAGTTGCGGCGAGAAAACCGTCAAATAAGGCTACGTTGTGGCAAATTCTAAATGAAGAATGGAGCAAAATTACTCCGGACCAATGTAACACACTAGTCCGTACAATGAACCAACGCTGCAGGGAAGTAATTTTGCAAAAGGGATTCCCAACAAAATATTAGTCTAAATAAGGCAAGTTTTTTTGAACAAAACATCGAATTCTTTTATCTGACAGCTTATTTTTGCAGGTGGCTTAATTATATGAGCACGAAAAATACATACCAATGAAGAAGAAAACAGATTTTTGCTTTTACATTAAAATTTACCTTTAAAAAACTATAAGTACAATAAAGTTTAAGTACTTTCTTTTAATTTTGTGAAACTTTTTTTTCCGATTTATCAATAAAATTCAACTTTTAAGAATTTGTACACCATAACGTTTATGTGGCTTAATTGTATGAGCACAAGTGTACACACTCTCACACGTTCATACGAAATGTACAACATACAATATGGCAACCCTCGCACTTTGTGGCTAATTAGGGTTGCCTCAATGATTTTCGCAAATAACCGGAAAATTTCGTCCGAAATTGTTTGTGCGCTTTTTGATTTGCTCTCAACTGGGTTGGCTTCCGTTGTTTTTATTGCATAAGCTCGGCGGATAATTGCGGGCCAGAAATCGTTAGTGCCAACAAAATTCGTTGCTCAAAATGTTTGCAAATTGCGGCTTATTGGCGTACAACAACATCCACGTTTGCTTTGGTGATGGCAATGTTTTCACAAAACAGTAAAGCTGCGTCCAGTTTCTGCTGCAGTTTGAGCCATTTAATGGAATCCGATGAAAATTGTGTTATTTTATTACTTTAATTATATCACAGTCATAAATATGATTTCAATTGGAAATTAATTTGATTTCATAATTACGTAATTAATCACTGTTATACGACAAATGAGTGTGTGGTTGGACATTGACATTTCCTCATGCGATGTATAATATCCAATTCTTTGTGGGTCGAGATTATAAATTTTAAATAAAAAAGCGAGGATTGCTGGTTCGCTGAAGATAAATTTGTTGAAGAAGCATTCGGCATCAACGGCTATTTTCAGTGGTTATATGAGAACCAATTGTGGGAGACTGCAGTTGTTGTTTCAAGAGCTGTGTGGGTACTGAAACAACGGACCGTCTGTGTAAGCTGAGAGGAAAATCCGCCATTACATGTCTACGTTTGTTGTGGCAAAAAATTTCATTTGCAACGCCAAAACAAAACGAAATGTGTCTTGACTTCATGGAAATTGAGTAAAATGATAACAAATTCTGAGTGAATAATTTAAATGCAAATATGCCAAAAATGAAAAAGAGCAGTGGTCTCATGCAAGCTCAGAATTCGGGCATGTCCGCCCATGTGGGTTTGCCCATTGAGGTTTGGCAAAAATTAAAAATTTATTTACCCACCACATTGAGCAAAATATTTTGTGATGCAAAGAAGTAAAGAAAATTTTGGGGAGTTCCTTTCTCATGTTACTAGGACTAATTTTGGGGTAAAGAGTTTGTTGAAGGAAAATAAAATGTGTTTCCTAAGCGAGTTAGTATCCTTTTGCACAGTAACTTTAGGATATTACTTTGCGTTATTCTGCTTGAATCTTCTTTATTTTTTGTACTTAAGGTAATCAAGTAATAATTAGCCGAAATGGTGTACAGTTATTTATTATCTTTTTTTCGTAAATTTTATGGTCCCTGTTTTGCCCTTATTTTCGCTTAAATCATAATAATGAGATTGCTCCCATCGTTTTTATACTGTGTCAACATGTTGCTGCAGGGTATAATTGTTTTATTCACCTAAGTGTTGTACGTATCGCCTAAAACTAAGCGACACAGATATGATAGTATATAAAAATGATAAGAATGATAAGACGATTTGAAATCCGGCTGACAGTCTGTCTGTCCGACCGACCGTGCAAGCTGCTAGTTTTAGTAAAAACGGAAATATATTTGTGAAACTTTGTATGTAGGTTACTTGGTACAAAAAAAAATTTTGAGTTTGTAGATGGGCATTATCGCACCACTGCCGCGCCCACAATCAAAAATATATAAAGTGCCATAACTAGTCACTAAGAAAAGATATGCAACTGTAATTCTGCATAGACTATTACAGCAGTAGGAAGCACCTATGGGTAAAAAATTTTGAAGAAGTGGGCATGGTCCCGGTCTATAATAGGTTTAACTTATATGTCTCCTAGACCACTACAGCTACCATTGCCAAATCCGGTAAGGACATTTCCCTGAAAAACTTTTGCCGACAGTATGAAAATGGCTGAAATCTGACCATAACCCCGCCCACTCCCCTTATAACGGGAAAAAATTCTAAAAGCGAGAAGAGCCATGAGAGCCGTGAAATTGTACGCACGAGAAGGTATGACAGAGCTCTTTTCGAGCTGGTATAAAAATTAAAATCACATATTTCGGGACCCGACCGAGCGACTTCGAATAAACTTGGTACGTAACATTCTTCTAATATAGCAGCGCTACAAGTGGATCGGATAGGTTCAATGCTTCCTCTAGTTCATATATACCTTACACAACGATTTTCGAGCTTCGAGGTCATTTATACCCCATACATCGGCCAGCATGAGAGATATCTCAATAAAAGCATTTTTTACTCATAACAGTCCATCATTTTACCTAAACCAGATAAAATCTGGTCGATACTACTGCTATAATTTTGTACCTAAAGCTTTTTCCCTGGCTTTGATTCAACAGGGTATAATATATTCGGCTACACTCGAACTTCATGCTTCCTTACTTGTAATTATTATTGTTGTTGTTGCGGCGTGATACTGCCCGGAAGTTGCTTGACAAGTTTTTCAACACTTTTTCATTTGTACTTCACCGTCGGCTTGCTCATTACATTTGCTATGCAACTCAACTCATTAGGGACGCTCCCCTGCGTGAAACTAAAAACCGTGAAACGACAACAAAGCAACGAACGAAACACCAGAAAAGAAGGAACAATGCAATAAGTAGCATTTAATTCTGTTTTGAGTGTCAGCCACCACAACGGAAATAAGTATTTTATTTTGGGAAGAAATTACTCAACCAAACGTCATCGCCTGGAATGCCAAGAGCGAAATCTCCGCGCCAACTTTCATGCAATTTATTAGTCAAACTGAAGCTAAAGTTAAAGCAAAATCGCATCTTTTTTAGATCCTTTTCTTATTATGCGCGTTTTCATGATTATTAGTTTTGTGCCGCTTCAGCTTTGTCCTACTTGCGCTCATGCTTTTTAGTTGACCGTTTCACACATGGCACTTTAAAATAACTTATTTTGGGTGACTTGCGGCACAAAGCGAAAAGCCAAAACACCATCATCAACAAAAGTAATACCTCAAATGATCGCTTGGATTGAAGCGTTGGTCGGTGCAACGGGGCGTATGCGTAACCTCGGAATGCGTTTTGCCGGTGAATTGAAAACTCCTTAACATTTCCCACAGCTATTCGCTAGTCCGTGTGTCTGTATGTCTGTCCGCACTTCTTTTGTTTACTTTTGCTTCTGAAAGCGACGCGTAGAGTGGCAAAACTCGCATCAGTGGCGTTGAAAAGGTGCAAACGATGAGCAAGGCGCATAGGTTTTCATGTAGGTTAACGCACACACAATTCACATCCATATTCCCATATATAATAAATTTGCTTTGCCACTGCGCGTGTGGCGTCATTTCCGTTACACTGACCGTTGTGGTAGCGGAAGTGCGAGTATAGTATGGAGCACCACTAACGATGCGAAGCCGCGTGCCGCTTGACTGTGGCTTTGCTTTGCAGTTGGTTTATTTTGCCATTGCCATTGGCGTTAGCATCACTGTGGAACTTGTTGTCGTTAGCACCGCGTAGCTGGGCCAGCAACTAACACAAAGGCTGGTAAAATGATAGCAAAGCGGCTGATTGTAAAGTTGAATTGGTTGCATTGGCAATTGCAGTGTGACCGCGTATGCAAAGATGGATGTTTGTACCTTCATTGAAAACAGTTAACATTTAAAGTGGTAAAGTGTTTACTAACGGTTTAAAAGTTCAATTGCTGAATGCAATTTTAATACACAGGTACTCCTTACGAATAAAAATTATTTACACAAATTTAAATACAGTTTCCGACTATCGTTAGATAAGAAGTGTTTTAATGCAAAGTTCCTTTTTATTTACTCATGGTAAGAAAATTGTAGCAAAAATGTTTCCGTTAAACCCACTCGTTAGTCAGATTGTTGGAAAATAAACAGCCTTGAGGACATATTTAGTCCTTTTGTCCGTCTCTCCATGGAGGAAACTGCAGATAAAACCCTTTTAAAGCTCCAAAAATTCAATTCATTTGTTAAATTTTGCTCACTTTTCATTTTAAGCATGAATAAACCAGCGTATTCTCATAAATAAACAAATTCGGGTACAGGTCGGTGGTATTCCATTATATGACTCACAGAAAGGCTTGGCTGAAAAATCCAAAGTGTGAATTTGTTTTGAGCATTACACTAATACAAAGGCAAAGCACAAAATGGGAAGCTGCGAAAACACAAATATATAAAACTATGCAAAACAGAATTTCCTGTATATGGACATATTTGTGGCTAAGGTTCGGAGCCTTATTCCCGCTTGACTGGTTGGTTGGCAGGAAGTGATAGCAGGAAGAGCATTTTTGCTGCTTATGATGCTCGCTCTGAAAATATGAATATATGAAAGTATTTGAAAATTGAAAAATGAGGAAAGGAATTTCCAAAAAAATTAAAATTAAAGGAAAAGAGGTACAAGTGGTCTAAATTATTTTAAAATGACAGCACAAGTTTCACTAACATTTACATGAAAATTTTAGAGGAAGGAAAGAGGCAGCGTTCTGCCAGCAAGAGCATGGAAACAAAAAAGAAAAGAGAAATGAGTGTGTGCATGTTATTATTGCTGTTCCTATTCGTGTTAAACTGTTGTGCCTTTACGGCGCAGCTACAACTACACTACACAGTTCCTTTGACTAGTCAGCATGCCGGAATTTGGCGCAAAAACGAACGAAAAGAGATGGTATTAATTAGAACAAAAACAAAATGGTATAAAATAAGTTCTGGCTTGTGTATGAAGACAAAAGTTGAAATTTGCGAAAACTAATTGTTTACAATGACTTTATGAACATTCAGCCTTAAACACATACACGAATTATATTTGTATTAGAAATTAAATAAATTCCAAGTAAATACAGAAAGCAATTAGTTATGAATTCTTGTGTGTGTGCTGATGTTATTGCGTTAAAATAAGCACGTGACATGAAATCAAGTTTCTGCTGTTGACAGCTGATGATCAAATCAAAACTGAGATTAAATTTTCACATTTTAGTTTTACAGTTATTAGAATATATTGACCGTATGTTCGAGTAATTTGTGTAAGGCCTTTTAAACTCATATTTGTGATGAGGATTATTTCACTGTTTCACCAACGATAATTTAAGCAAAACGAGTGTTGTGCATCCAAAATGTAATCATTATATAATATGATCGATATCGGCTTATCAACGATATTAACCTTAGATTATTTTTTCGTATTCCTCTTAACTTCTACCATTCCATAGCACTAAGCTGCCATGTGAACTTCGTGTGCACGAACTACAACCTCCAAATGTCGCCAGCAAGTTCTCCACCGATGCCGAACGTTCTTTTAAGAAATTTATCTTCAGCAAATCAGCAAGCCTCGCTTCGGTGCACTGTATTACACACATTGACCACAAAGCACCCTTAAAAGTGATATATGAACAAACATATATCTACGCACTTAACGGCATTTGTATGCCTGTCACGTGCTATTTTTCAGCCTAGCAGCACACAGCGTGAAAGTCAAGAGGAAATCAGTGACTTTGAAATATTTTCACTCATTTCGTTTCCAAGTATCCCTCTCCCAACTCCCTCTCCACATATATTTAGCATTTACTTGTGCTTTTTGTTCACGATTGGTGGACTTCATATGCATCTTTATTAGCGTTTTACTTATTTTTTTATGATTGTGCTCACACTCTGTTCTTCATTTGTATTTACTAAGTGCGTCTACACAGTGAAACATTGAAAATTATGGCGACGCTGCTTGTAACTTGTAAAATTTTTGCTTGAAGGAATTTAGCTTTTCCCGTGTAGGTTGTTATCATTGTGAAACTAAATTCTGATAAGAGGCCTTCCGATCGTTCTTTTGAAATTTGATGATATTCATTGTATGAGGCACACACACTACTTTTATATTTCTTTCACAATGAGCTAAAGAAGCTTTAATAATTTAACTGAACACCATAGTTGCGAGTACCGAAATCTTTGTTAGAAATATGTGAAAACGGATATTTTGAGTACTAATATAATCAAAAAATTTAGTTGTGGCATAATACGGCGTCTTTTCGGGCTCATTTAAATTAGTACCGTTAAACTCATTTTCGGTTGCATACAACATTGTATTACACATGCAGACATACTTTTGGAAAATATTAGGTATTTTATCTGTTATCTAGATATTTTTTTCCTTCGCTTTACTATCAATGTAGTTAAGTGGCTTTTTGTTTAAATAACTGACATATTAGCACAATTTGAATGGTCAGGAGCTATTTTGATGGGCTCAAAGAAGGCTTAACCAACAGCAAGTAAAAAGACGAATCAGCATCCGTGATAACTTTTCACTTTTTTGGATGAAAGTGTATGGGCAGTCATTGATTGGAAATAATGCAGTTGAAACAAGAAAAAACATTAACTTCGGTTGCACCGAAGCTAAATACCCTTCACAGGTGCATTTCTGTTAGTAACTATGTGTTCAATTTGTATGGAACTATATGCTGAAGTAATCCGATCTGAACAATTTCTTGTTGTCTTAGAAAATAAACTATACCAAATTTTATATGTAAATGGCGGGGAGCCTGATTTAGAAGCTTCAAAAAATCTATTTTTTTTTTGCTTAAATCTCTTTAAAAATGATCTAAGAATATTTCCCCAAAATTTAAGATGTCAATTTCAAATATATTCGAAGCTAGAGTGAAAACTTTGACGCGCGATTTCTCTGTTTTTAATTTTTTCGCTTTTTTCTTAATTGGCGGGCAGGATAGAAAAAAACTAAACGTCGTATGAAATTGGGGCAAAGTTTTTTATTTTTGGTATTAAATTATCTTCTAGCTAAACTAAAAAAAAACTAAGAAAAGCCATGTTTGAACATAAAGTAAAATTTTTT
>NW_017537035.1:156648-181042 GCF_001853355.1 Bactrocera latifrons | reverse complement strand
GATAAATTATTAAAAAAATTATTAAAAAAATATGAATCTTCTTCAATTTTTTTCCGATAGAAATTGCGAACTGCATCCTGCCCACCGTCCGGAAGAAGCACATGCGAGATGCATCAGGAAATTGCTTCCAAAAAGCGGAATATCAAAGATTTCGTATCCAGAAAATTTGTGAATGATCTTTAAATAAATATGTAGCTATTAATCCTAGAAATTTCGCTTTAATCACTTATTTTTTTCCCTCCAAAAAAAAAAAAAAAAAAACTGAAAAAAATTGTTGAAGCCTCTAAAGCAGGCCTTGAAGTGACTAATTTCAGCATGAAATATATAAAAATGTGCAATGCCTGGCAATAAAAGCCGCAGCATCAATCATCGCAAAGCAGAGTCGCATAAATCTCGGATTTGGAAATAAAATCGAGATTAGGATGGTTGGAAACATCTGCAGTAAATATACATTCAGCGAATTGTTTGTGTACGTGACGGTGTCGACTGACATCAAGCATAATACATACACATACATACACTTTAACACTCTTTAACATACCTCACTTTTGGATTGTCATCCTGAAAGAAAATCGGAGTGGGCGAAAAGTAAGCAGGGTGTTCTACTATGTGTATATTTATCAAAAAATGTGTAGTTTCCATTTGTCACTGATTGACGTTCTTATTTTGTAACAGAACACATATTAAATACTTTTGAGAGCATTTGTAAAACTTTATAACGTATTTTTTCAAGTGTAATGCATAATGAATAATAGAACCAAAATCGGCGTATGGTAAAAAAACTTTAAAGCGATAACTAACGGAAAAGTATGACATCGAATGCTCGTATTATATAATATAAATAAATTATTCCCAGTAAACGGAAGACACATGCAGTTAGTGAGCTCATATTACTTTGTGCAAGTGTTTTGAAGGATTTTCTGACATGGGAGTCCTTGGCAATTTTAAAAATATCTGTTCATAAATATATGAACATGTAAATATTGTTGAAGAAAATATGGTTTTAATATTTTATTTCACATTTTTAAGAGCAATACCAAATGTTTATACCTTTGCAATATGTTGCTACAGATTATAATAGTTTCGTTCACCTAACGTGTGTTGTCTGTATCACCAAAATATGAGGTTATATATATGTAAATGACTGCCGAATTTGAGAAAGCTTAATAGAAGCCGGGTCGCAAAAGTGGACGATATCAGACTACAACCATGCCTACTTCCCATATTCTTTAAACTCCACTTAAATCTTTCTCTTTAGAGAAAAACATTTTATTATCAAAAATTGTTCAAAAACAATGCAAACCCCAGCTTCCGAATATTTGGACCCCAATGTGGCATGTTAATAGTATGTGGTACTGATAAAATCGACCCCCAACTCCCATATACTGGATATTAAAATGATTTTCGATTTTCTAACAAATCTTATGTCGAATATGGATCCTCAGGATTATGGTACGCTTTGCACCTTAAGATATATTCCTGCAAGCTGCAATATTATAGTTGAACCCAAACTTCGTGCTTTCTTATTTGTTGATAATTAATTCACTTATAGGCCTTCTCAATTGTGGCCAAATTGCCATGACACGGAATGTTAATTGAAGTTAGTGTATGGATGCAGTGATTCATTGCCTCGAAGTTATCTTAAGACATAAATGCGTCGAAATGCGGTTTCATAAAAATGTAATTATAGATGAGCGAAATGTGTAGCATTCATTCATTTCAACAGATCACGTAATTTACGGTAATATAAAACAGCACATGTGCCAAGAGTTAGTAAGTTCAATCAGCAACTACTTCCATGAGCTTCTTCATTGCTTTACTAAATTGCTTAGAATAGACCAATATGTCGTTACAGAATGTTACTCATACGTCATGCTGGACGTCCTTCAACACATATACTCATGCACGGAGCACGTAGAAAATTGATGCATTATCAGCATGTTGTGAAGAAGTGGAAAATATAAATACTTTTGATTATGTAAGCCCATAGCTACGTGATGCCTCCTCCGCCTGCAGTGGGACCACTTTGTGCTCTTCTAGACCCTTATACACCCACACAGCTTAGTGGAGACTGTTGGAATTTCTAGTGAGTACAATTTACATTACTTTAGTTACTAAATTGTGTACATTAAATAATCCTCGGGTAAATTTTCCTCTTTCGCAATATATATTTAAAAGTTTATCGAAATGTTAAAAAAAATATGAGAAACAAATAGGAAGGGAAAATTGTGGGTGCAACCGAAGCTTTATACTCTTGCAACATGTTGGAATCAAAGCTAGGGAAATAATTTATAGTATAAAACGTTAACCTGAGAATCGACTCATACACTGACCGACATATTCGACAAAAGGTTTGTTAGAAACACGAAAAGTATTATAAATATCTAGTATATGGGAGCTGGGGGTAGTGTCAAAAAAACAACAACAATTTTAACTTCGGCTCCGTTAAAGCTTCCCATACCACATCGCGATTTATTGATTCATCGTTCTTTTACTTAATAGTTTTCAACAGTTATACGAGTCAGTGTCGATGGAGTGCCAAAGGAGTTTGTCCCAAATGGTTTTTTATTGTAGTTTAGTGGCTTAGGTAATATGTATATTAAGCCAATTAGAAGGCGGGACTACCCCATTTTTTAAAAAATCATAGTCCACAGGTGCCTCTTGCTACTGTGATCCCTGTGTCAAATTTCAGTTCCATATCATAATTTAGTGTTTAGCTGTGGCACTTTACTCGTTTTTGGTTAATCGCATTTTGTGGGCGTGGCTCTAGTCCTATTACACCCAGCTACAAACTCGTCTTCACTTTTTAACCAAGAAAAGGGTATTCGAAGTTTCACATCAAGATATCTCAATTTTTTCTAAAGGATGGACAACACGTCTCGTCATCCTGATCATTTATATATGTATATAATCCTATATCTCTCTCGATTAGTTATATGTTTTTAAAACATACTGTGGCAACATGTTGCAAGAGTATTAAGTAATATAAAGAATACAAATCTACGACGCATTTGAATATAATTTCGTATAATATACATTCACTCATACTATTGATGAGAGAGAATCACTCCTGGTAGAAGATTTCCAGTTTGGAGACTTGGGTAAAGTTATATGAACTGTCCTTTTATATTTAAATGCATAAATGAACATATTTCGGTAGTAAATAGTGGCAATTTTCTTTGCTTAAGGAAAGTGAAAGCCTTACTTGTTCAGCATGAAACCCTTTTTCAACTTCATAAATATTCATGAAGTCGACTTTGAATAAAATTAATAAAGTTGCCGCCACCGGATTACCTTAGACAAACTACGCGCTGAGTTTATTAAAATTTCAGCCGATGAAGAAGTCAGACAGATAAGTATAACAAAGGACACGACAGGCAAGAAAAAGAAAATATTTTGATGGGTTGAAAAAAAAGATGGCTGTGCGAAATGCATTGCCAAAGTGAACGGAAAAAAACTCACCAAAAAATAAAATAATAAATTACTTATACTATATAATTAACTTATTGATTTTAAAGGACAGCTTTAAAATCTTATTGATGAATTGAATAGTGGAAAGGCAACAAACTTATTAGCTTTAAAGAGGCGCAAAAAAGGTCTTAATATGTTTACAGTAATAGCGTCTGAACGACAAGAACCTACAAAATGAGTGAAAATGAGTGGAAATGGAGAAGAAATAGAGTCGAAGACATAGCGCTGAGAGCGATCAGTAGCGATATTTTGAGTTTATTAAGCGGTTACTTTACCGTTATAGTATAAACTGAATTATCTTCCAAGAGACTTCAAATTACTGTACGCAATGGCTGATTTGTTTGAAATTACTTAATTTTAAATTAGTTGGTTAAACAGATATTATGGGCTTCACATGTGGGTGTGTGTGTGTGTGCGGAGGCAGAGGGCGTGAATTTCTTGAATGAAATGATAAATATTGCAAGAGCTTGCATGTGTAAAGTCTGAAGTAATGGCTTGTGATTTGGCTTGTCATTCTGCTTGTCGGTTGGCATGTTGTGAATTAGCTGGCGGCTGAGCAGGAGACTTTGAAAATTGTAGCGCCACGCAGCATCGAAGTGGCATTGCCTTCTAATTACGCCTGTAATGTCGTCGCTCCAGCTACTCAACTCAAGTGGTAATTAAATGAATAACGCCACTGTGTGTGAATGTGGTTGAGGATGTGGATGTGATTGCAGTGGTGGGTTTACAAAGCAACAAAAGCGCGTGGCTGAATGAGACTGAGCGGAAGATAAATGCGGCAAACGTTCGCGTTCACCATTCGACTGCATCCTACCTTGACAACTGTTTGTCTAATTTTATTTTTTTATTTTTTCTCGTGTTTTATTCTGCGAATTCTGCTTGGCATCGCAATGCGTTGGCGAGTTGGTTAAGAGCAAGCTTCCGTTTCCGTTGCACATTTCCTCTTCAGCACTCGTTGAAGCCTGCATTTCCAAATGCCTCATATTAAATAATGTTATTGTGTTATTTAATTTTAATTTTTAATGAGCTTTTAAAAGATTTGCTTCTGTTTTCTTTTAATTAAAACTTGTATTCTTAGGGAGCAAAGCTGGCAGAGCTGAGTAAACAAATTGAAATATGATTAGCAACTGAGCTCTCTAGGCTGACGAATGAAATATGGTTGTAGTGAAGAAGAGCGAAAAGCTGCAAAGATCAAGTAAAGTCAAGGTCGTGCTTTCGTGCATGGTTTTTAGATATGAAATATTGTAATGTATGAAATAAGTAAAGTAATGAGAGGGACGGAAGCGAAATTAATAAAATTTGCTTGGCCCTTGAACTTGCTAAACATTTGCGCACACAGAGATCACGAAAGATCCTGTTGGTGACTCTTTCTCGCATCAGTGACGGCTAGATCGGAATGTTACCGCCATCGCTGGCTGCTATAAACTGTGCGTGTTAGTGTGTGACTTACATTTGGTGTCAACTACGTAGACGAGCAATAATAAATCACGTGATACGTGACACTTTTGCTTTCATGCTATTCACTTCACAATGCGGTGGCTCTGCAGCTTAACCACATGATGTCAGTTGTCTGTTTGACTACTTCTGCTTTGTTGGTGCTTGAATCACATAACTGCAAATCAGTTACTCCCTTTACCGAAAACAGCACTTTCTGACATTTTGGGCTTTATTATTTACGTGATTTTCATTCCTCAAAGGAGAGCAGCGAAATAACCTAACATCAAGCTGAGGTGATTTTTAATTGTGTCGGGGCAAGATACACTGACTAGAGAGTTCTGTAACTTAATATTTTGAATATTCATTCTTAATTTTAGTTGTTAGCTTTAACGGTATAAACTATCAAACTTTGAGAAACAGAATCGATTTTGTTAAAATGTTTCACTATCTGTGGACACTACGTTGTTATTTATATTTTTTTGTTTTCAGTGCTATATTTAAAAAGAGCTAATGAATCACTACCCACATGTGTTGCACTTTTATATGTAAAAGGCATTTGTGTATGACCCTCGCAGAATATAACAGTTTTATAGTTTTATCGTATTTCTTTATCTTAATATTCTCTTAAGCAAATGGTAATTAGGTTTGTGTCGAACCGCCTGCAGTTCTGTGCGCCGGTTTTGCTACCAACGTCGGTTTTACTACCGTTATACTAGGCGAGAGCTTGACGAAGTGTGTGGATCACGCTCACATGAAAGATTTGTATATATGTTTAAGCTATTTGAAGGCTAAATAAGCCCTTTTTTGCGCTATGTCCGTAAGATTGGTTTTGTTTGCTCAAGTAATGTTTCTAGTGTAGTATACCTCAGGGCGTATTAACATGTAATTTGCACATTAAACTTCTGATTAATGTATGAGAGCCTGTGATGCAGATAACACCTACTTATTTCCAAAAAAAAAGAAGAGTGGAAGACAAACACAACTCACCACATCGATGAGTGGATCGGAATCGTTTACAACGGGTCGCTGTTGTAGTTGTCGAGCAGGGCGTGAAAAAGGCGTTTCTTAAGCGAGCCAGCTAAGCACACTGCAAATAGAGGAAGAGACAGAGAGTGAAAACCAAAATAAATTTTAGAAAAACACACGAATAAATGAAAATAAAATCAGTTCTTTGTATTTGGTATGGTGGAAGGGTGAAAGCTGCAAAAACAAAAAATGTCTTCAATGTGAAACCGTTAAAAGTTGTAGTCCGCGCAGACACTGATTTACTCTGATTTACGGAAGTGATTGCGTGGTTTCGGTTGTGTCGAATGTTTGATTTGAGTGCCGCTCACATTTATCATTTGTGGTGTGTCATACCGGGGAGAAGTAGTCAAACGCGTGTCACTCACATCCTCAACAGCACTGTACGGGTTGTAAGTGAAATAAATCGACGCGTATACGTCATTTAGGTAATTTAAAACGGGAAACCGTCAAAAGAAGTGGTTAAGGTAAACGGAAGGCTAAGGAGGGTATGGAAGAATGTCGGCGAGGAAAAGTAGAATTATCAAAATGTGATGGCAGTGAGATCGACGACTTCTCGAATAATACTGAGGACGTCTTACTGAGCCAAGGAGCAGTGTGAAGGAGAGGATTTTAGGGGCACTTAACGCACATTTGCTCGTAATTGTGATGGCTTATTTGCTTCTTCTTCTTCTTGATTGGCGTAGTCACCGCTTACGCGATTATAGCCGAGTTAACAACAGCGCGCCAGTCGTTTCTTCTTTTCGCTACGTGGCGCCAATTAGATATTCCAAGTGAAGCCAGGTCCTTCTCCACTTGGTCCTTCCAACGGAGTGGAGGTCTTCCTCTTCCTCTGCTTCCCCCGGCGGGTACTGCGTCGAATACTTTCAGAGCTGGAGCGTTTTCCTCCATCCGGACAACATGACCTAGCCAGCGTAGCCGCTGTCTTTTAATCCGCTGAACTATGTCAATGTCGTCGTATATCTCGTACAGCTCATCGTTCCATCGAATGCGATATTCGCCGTGGCCAACGCGCAAAGGACCATAAATCTTTCGCAGAACTTTTCTCTCGAAAACTCGCAACGTCGACTCATCAGTTGTTGTCATCGTCCAAGCCTCTGCACCATATAGCAGGACGGGTATTATGAGTGACTTATAGAGTTTGGTTTTTGTTTGTCGAGAGAGGACTTTGCTTCTCAATTGCCTACTCAGTCCGAAGTAGCACCTGTTGGCAAGAGTTATCCTGCGTTGGCTTATTTGCTTCAGTCGGTGCTTTTTGTGGCGGCATTCTTCTGTCAGCGATTTGTTGCACATTTGAAGCGTTTCATTGATATTCCTTAAGTAAAACGGTAATATAACGGATACCTTCTACTCACTGTTTGTAAATTTTGTTTATGATTGCCTTTATCACTTTTGCTTGCTTTTTTGCTTTCTGTTGTCAACTTGCTCTAAACACTTCCTCGTATCCCTTGCTTCGTTGCAAAAGTGTGGGTGTATGCGCCACTTGGCACATTGTAATTGGACTAACTTTGAAAATAAGTTTAGCCCGATAACGAAAAATCGCTAACAACACATTATTTGCAACAGAATTTCTTTTTGCTCACCTGTTTGCTGTTTGCAGGGCAACAAATATTGCAATGTGTTGGCAAGAGGATATCGATTTGAAAATTTGATTTATTCATAAAAGTTGTCCCAGGTTATGTGTGTGTGAGGATGTCAGCAGTTGATTTTAACGATTTAGGGCATTGTTTCCTTTATTGCTTTGGAAAGTGAATGTGAGGAAAATAGGGGATTTACAATTAGGCTAGTCTTCACAGTGATACCTTTCTTCTTAAATTTTATTTCATTACAAGAAGAATGCATGAAGAACTCGTGTCAGTACTTAAAATTACCGTTTGGAAACATTAAATAAATGTAGTGAAATACAATATACATTGGACGAGTAGTTCGAGAGGCTCCTAGTTTGGTGAGAACATCGCAGAGCTTATATTCGGTATAAAGTATGATATACTGATTCAAATGTTTGGATATTCTTTTATGTTGAAAACCACATTGAGGGCAGGAAGAGAGAAACGCGTTTAAGATTTCCCTCTAAATGATCGATGAAACTCATTTGATGAATGAATGCAAAGCGTGTACTGTGGCAAATTAGCAGCTGTTAAGAGTACCGCATTTGTAAAGCACCAAAGGAGGTGGATGAGCTCACTTCAGTATAATCACATCAATTAATGGCGTTCACACGCTGCAGATACCGTTAAATAGGGTCTGCCTACTCACATTGTGAAAATGGGAGGAAATTAGTAGAGCAAACTATTAATCGCCTAATTAAATTTAGCACTGTTTTTGTTAAGGTCAAATGTCTGATAGCCGAGTCCGCGAAAATCGTTAAGTTTTTCCAAAGAAATTATCTTAATGAAATAGAGCATGCTGTGAGTTAGCTTAATGGAGGCACATTTTTTAACGAAAAAGTGGAAGATATGAAGGCTAAGTGGACTGAGGAATTGTTTGAGATTGCTTCGCTCAACACTGCTGCCCTTTGGTTTGGAGACCCAAACAAAAGCAATTCTAAGCTTGACATAAATTGCGACAGTACAAATTCACGAGCCCATCTGACAGAAATTTAAAAAAGATAGCGACAAAAGTGCAGCGTACATATTTAAGGAGAAGGCCGGAGCAAATATACCACATCCTCTGGCATCAAAAAAGCATTTACTTAAGTGGAAATAAATGTATGACAAATAAGTTTGCTTCCCACACAAATAAGGTCTTTAAATACAGGTATTTAACTTCTGCTTCGCTGAATCACACACCCTTTCTCAACGCTATTTTGTGCTGCTTTAGTTTCTGTCTGTCCTGGGCGGAACTCAATGGCAGTGATTAGTCTCTGAACCTTTGCTTTTAGTGACTTTAACTTTAGATTTTGATTTTATTTCCTTGGCGTTTGGACCACGAAAGTTGAGAAGCCGAGGTATTTAAGCAACAAATAACAGAAGCCACGTCTAAGTTGGCCACCTTAGACGAGCCTTTGTGCTTCTCATGACTTCTGGCCCCATACTTTTTAATGAATACAAAACGAGTAATTAAATGCCACGACGCTGTTTGTTTCCGAAGTGTTTTGAGGTAATTTTTTTGTCGTTTTTCTAAGCGCGAAGTTGGTGGAGGAGGATATTATTCGCGGAACATTTTGCTACTAAGACGGTTGGCTTACTTCAAACTCGTTTCCTTACATCTAGATTGTCAAAGAAGAAGGGAAAAAGTGTAAGTTCTGATAACTAAAACTTGACAAAAAAGAATGCAATCTATTGATGGAAAGTTAGGTCTGGTATGCAGAAGGGATACTTCGATACCTTGGCATTGGCAGCATCTTGCTCTGTCGGCATTTAAAATCTGAATTAATTTAATTTATTTGAAACTTGTGCAAAGCCAGCGAAAAACTCAATGGCATAACAGGACGTTGGCAGACATGGAGATCTATTTCAGATAATATAAAAATCTTTGGAGGTGAGTAATAAAAAATTTCGGTCGCTACACCTTATGAGCTGTCAAGCACCACTCTACTCTGGTGTATTGTGTATTTGTGGGAGTGTAACACATTTAGCTTTATACGTTCATAATAGAGATTTCATAGATCTTTTACATTTCGAAATGCTATTGCCATGAGATTTACATTTAAGACGTGATAAAATTTCAAGATTTAAAGAGGAAACTAGTTTACGCAATTCTTGCCATGAGGCATCTCCATTGTTCAACAACTTCACTAAAAATTGCCAAGCCTCTGTGCGAACATGGGAGGTGCTCATTTAAAATTAAGAAATTCCTGTACTGAACTTTCAAAGATAATTTTTTTTTTCCAATTCAAGAAATGAACCTGTGCCATGTGAGAAAGTGAAAAGTGCGTTAAATAATAAACGAATTAAGATATTAAGCAAGCTTTACAAGTTTTGGCTCTAATGAATTTGAAAAATTAAATGAAGACCTTGGCGTAAAAGAAATAATTAAAATGCCGCATAAAAATAGCTGAGAGCAACTATAAAATGAGCTGTTTTTTTATATGTACGGATAAAGTGTAGGAAAGGAAGGTTGAAAGTTTTGAAATGCAGTTAGCATGAAGCTCGAATTTGGGTGAAGCGAAAGCTGGTACAACAGCCTTATACAAGTAGGTTTTGCTTTGTAAATTTCTTTTAAATCCCACTTTTACAAAATAAAAAATAAATTTAAATTCCGAAGACTTTACGTTAAATGTAGTTGACATGAGTTTACTAATGTCAGTAAAGGAAGACGCGAAACGTCTAATGGTGAAAAACAGCATTCAAACACAGTCTAAGTGCTAGGTTAAATTCCCCTCACATTGACCATGTTCTTGCTTTTATTGTTCTTCTCAACTACCAACAGGCTTCCCTCATATCTTCAAGTACCTATGTTCCCTTTCCTTGTAATTTAAACACTCACAGGCATGTACATGTCAGCATAAATGTGTGTCCTCACTTCCAAAAATTGTGCAAAGTTTTGCGTTGACCCAAATCTCCACAGCCGACTTGTCGGCAACCGTCATCGGCGTGGGTAATTTATGCCTTCTGCGATGCTTTAGTGGGTTTGCTTGTTGTTCGGGAAGATACAAAGGGTGTATCTTTTTTCTGTGACATATTGCTTGCCAACTAACAGAAAAAGATAAAAAGCTTGCTCTCTTTCGGTTGGTATAATCCTTCCTGGCGGTCTGCTCCACTTCATATCGGTGTCTACTTCCTGTTTCGGCATTACGGGCATTGTTTTGAGGAAAAGGAGCTGCATTGGCTTTGTTATGGTGTTGTACCTGTTTATTGTTATTGTTGTTGTGTCATCTGATTTTTACTTTTATTGCAATACTTTATGAAGCCACGAATTTATTTAGTTTCAAGTGATTTGTGGTATTTATCTTTTTTTTTATAAAAAATGTGCATGTGCAATTTTGTAATTAGTTTGGTTTCTGTCTTAATTTTTTTATTCTTTTTAAGATTTTGGGCTCCAGTAGCTTTCGAGATTATTCGCTTCGCTTGAGAATTCATTTCACAGCTCCACTCCTTTTTTCTACTTCCTGCCTTCCAATGTTGAAGCTCTGCCAGCAGTACTTCCTAGCAATACGAAGACGTTCTGATGTATGATTTGTATATATGTATATCATATATATATATATATATATATCGTCACCTGAAATGCAAAATAACGTATCACCAATAAAAAAATTCGAAATTGGGTGTCTTATTGGTTACGCTTCACTACTTCAAAGTACATACATAATATTACATATGTCCAACATATTCAAGTTCTGCGCTCAGATATAAACCAGTTTTAACCAATATTAAATTTTTTTTTTTTCACTCATGTTCCGTTTTATTTCGTGTTTCATTCATGTCACTGTAAATTTCCAAAAATGTTGTTACGTTATTTTGCACTTCAGGTGACGATATATTATTCTGATATATGTAATAACATACATATATTTCATCTGTATTTACCTCCTCGCCTCATGTTACAACTTGCTTACATAAGAAAGTGTGTATCATTTATTGAGAACTCTGTTTTAAGCGGTGTTAAAAATTTCGAAATAGTGTGGGTGGCGTATGAGTAACATATATAATTATAATGACAAGCGTTCAAGAAAATCGAATTTTCGCTACGGAACAGCCGGTTACAAAAGTTATTACGAAAAGGAATGAAATTAAATTACCAACAAATGGCGAACTTAACGGCAGAGATGGGCAATTTTGGGACAACATGCTGAATGCCGTGGGAATAAAGGGATGCAAGTGGTAGTCCAACGGTTAAATTGAGCGTTATTGACAAAAACAGTGCAATATTGATTAAAGTCCAAGTCAAAATGACAGCCAGCCGGTGAGTCGGCCAACGTCCGCAGGGAGTCGAAAGACAGCTCAAATAAATATGTATATATAAATGTATACATATATGTGTATATATACATATACTTATATACATGCTGAGCCTTGCCAGCTTTAATGTTGCTGTACAATAAGTTTTTGATTGGGAAATTACAAAAGTTCGAGGAACTTCAGAAGCTCGGGAAACGACCAAGTCTAACAAATTCATACATCAGTATGAATAATTGCTCGTGTGATTACAAAATTTTTATATATTTGATATATTTGCTAATTATATTGGCACAAATGAGCTAAAAAAAAGGTTCGACAATAAAATGCGAAAGTCAGCATTTTTCTTAAACTGTAAAAGCATAAATGAAGACAATGCAACTTTTTCATTACTGTAAACGCATGTGGATGTGTATATCGCTAAGCTTACAAACACAGCAAGGTCACAACAACTGCCCAAACGCAAGAGCTTTGTAACGAGGCTAACCCCAGAACTAATGGGATGACCCTTTGCCTGTAGCCGCAATAGTACACGACCACAGAGATAACTTAGCTGAGGCTTCTCTGCTAATGGTTATCCTTACACAGGTGGCGTTTTTGTCTGCCGTAAGCGATTCCAACAGAGCAGAGCAATGCTTATTTCGCTGTTGGATTGTAATTATTGTTATTGTTGTTCCTACTTAGTTTGGCCTTTCAGGCCAGTTGGTGACTTTGCGCCGGCGCCTTTGTGCAGTAGTAATTTGTGAAGTTGTGCTAATGGAGATGGAAATGATGGAGAAGAGAAGCGAAGAGCTTGTGAGCATCGCTGGTTTACCCAGAAAGCCAACATAAATTAAGGAGAGTTGTACTCATCCCTGCATCAAAATTACCTTTAATCAACGGCAATGGGTTGTATAAAGTGATTTTAGCCTGCCCTTAAATGTATGCTATACAAGAAAACCTTTTGAGGTTAAGTGTTGTCGGGAGGACAAAAATGTGCTATTGTGTGCATATTATCCTCATTTTCCCATCAGCGCTGGTACAAAGAAGCACCCGAACTATAGGATTTCGGTTATTACATCCACTATAATTTTAATTTACTGCTGTGGAGGACGATGTAATGGTAGTAAGATCCAAATGTGCGGTAAATATATTAAATTAGCCGGAGAGATTAGTGAAAATCAAAGAGGTAGTGTGAGTGAAACATGATTATTGTGAAGTTATGACAAATCTAGTTTCTTAATTTGTACTATGTAATATTCTGGGAGCTCGGTCGCATAGGTTTATATTTCTTAGCGCTGCCTCGCGTAAAAAATGTTATAGCTATAATTCCATTTATTTTTGTAGATGTTGCCAGAATGGCTAATAGAAAAAACTTGAAATAATTTGGAAATGCAGATGGGTTTAAAGGAAAAACTTTGGTGTTTGAAAATCATACCTGAACAATTTAAGGCACAATAAACTTTTTGTATTTTGTCAACAGATGTCGTTGCAGCCTTATATCTCCAGTGCAACCAATTACATTGTGTCGTACCTCACAAGTATAGTGTTGGAAAAGTGAGATTTATTTAACCAAAAAAAAAAAAAAAAAAAAAAAAAAAAAAAAAAAAAAAAAAAAAAAAAAAAAAAAAAAAAAAAAATTGGGAAAGTTGAAACAAAAGTTACAGCTGTTCAAAAATGAGTGAAAATAAAATAGAAATTCACTTTGTTTCGAAACTTTCGTATAAAAGAAGGAAGAATGCCTCGCAAGCCATTAATGAAATTTGTCTCTACGGAAACGATGCTGTATCAGTGTAGCACAACAATGGTTCGTTCACTTCCGTTCTGAAAATTTCGATGTGAAACATGAACCTCACTTTGGCCGACCGATCGTTAAAAGTCGATGAAATTATGGAAAAGATTGAACACGGCCGTCATATAGGCAGCCATACCATCGCAATGGAACTTAACATTTATCATCGAAAAGTGGATCAAATACGACAATAAGCTAAATGAAGCTCAACAAATGGTCGCGAAGTCAGGATTGAGGCCTCTCGGTATTCTGAGTGTTTGGTGGGATTGGAAAGTAATCACTTACCATGAGTTGCTCCAGCCAGCAACGGAAATGGCTTCGTCCACCATCAGAACAGTGCTAGACCATACATATCTTTGATGACTCGACAAAAACTGAGTGAGCTTGGCTGGGAAGTTTTGCTGCAATCACCATAAAGCCCCGACCGTGCACCAAATCGGCTACCATTTGTTTTGGGTCAATGCAGAACCTTTATCCCTAATGGAGTTGGCTTCAAGAAAACGAGATTTAAGATGAAGTAGAATTTTAAATATAACTAATGATTCTTAGGTTATATATGTACAATCAGAATATTGTCTGCTATTTTCATGAAAAACGAACAAAAAATTTCATATAACTTCGTCGTAAATGTATGTAAATGGACAAGACATTGAGTAATGTGTCTTATAAGATATGAAAAAATAAATAAAAATATGTCTATGTACTGCAAAATATATTATAGTATCTGGAAGGCACAGCTTACTGGAACTCACAGAGTCAAGTTCAAACGTCATCTGCTACACTTACACCTAGTCAGGGAATCATCTGGCATGTATGTTACTTTGTCCATTTACTTATGACCATTGGTTCACTAGTGGTGTTATTTTTGCCAACATTGTTGTTGTTATTAATTCTGTTGTTCTTGTGAGCCCCGTTGAGGAAGTGGCGCGCAAGGTTAAGCAACAAAATTGCCAATTAGTCAGCTGTCAGTGATGGTGTCAGAGTTTACTAAAACGGCAAAAAATATGAAAGTGCGCCGTCAAAAATAATCATAAACAAACAAGATAAAAAAAACTCTTCAATCAATGCAAAGGAATATAATAACACCTGTTTTCCTATTTCTTTGGGAAGGCAAAGCACTAACGCCTACAAAATTGGAGGTGGCAGCGGCGGCGTCGATAGGGTCGGAAAAACGTGTGGCATTAGTGTCAGAAAACTGTGACAGGGCTTTCACATTCGACGGCGATGGCGACAGCTTGCAGCCTAGTGGCCGACCCGGCAGACGCGCAACTGCCATGTTTTTGTCAGCGCGGAAGTGTAGACGAGGTAGTTGGCCAACAACTGCTAGAACTTTTTTATGTGTTGAAATGGTTTGGGGAAAATGTTCGAAAAGTTTCTATATTTTAATACCCTCCTGTTTGGCAGGCCAGCCAAAAATGTCAACGACCAGTGGTCTTAACCAAGTGACATTCCCTATCACATTCTGCCTGAAATTTTCGAGACAACTTTCTATAAAAATAATCGTGGAAGGAGGAGGCGCATCTGTGAACCCTCAACATTAGGATCCACTGACGGCGTAGTGTTGCCACAAGATTTTATTATTTTCTAATATATTTTTTGTATTTTAAATGGATATTCGATTTTCGGTTCACGATTAGTTAGTATATGGTATGTGAGCCATAACGAATGTCCCAATAGTTACATGCAAAGTTTTAGTTCAAACAATAATTTCAATTTTATCTCAGCCAAAGTTTTGCATACTTGTCGAAGCATGTTACTCACACGCCGTAAGCAACACTATGTGTCCTATTATATGTCCTTACGAGTATGCACATACGTTTGCAGTGTTGACTCTTGGTTGCGCTTAGCACGATTTACATTCAACTTTCTGTGGTTCATCTTGTAGCATTTGCATGTGACAATGCTATTAGTGTAAGATTTGTGGTGAGGCAAGGAAACTGAAAGTAAATATATTTCTTTTAGAGAGCAATCAAAGAAACATTCCTTTAAAAAATGATGTCCTACCGAGGAACCATGTTTAAAACTTTAACTTATATCGGTAAGCCCAAAAGCGTACCGTACAAAGTGGTGGAATTCCGTGGCAAAGAGCGCTCAAAGGTTTAGTTTGAGATACAAATTTTAATAGCTTTGTAAATTCATATGATTCCGCTTTAAATGTTCCATTGCCCTACCTTATGTCCGGGATGTTAAAGTATTTTTTCTCTATAGCAATATGCCTTTTAAACTGAAAAAAGTGCATACATTGCTGCGTTTCCTAAACCGTAAAGGTAATAATTAAAATAGTGGGTTGTCGAAAAAGTATTTTTGTATTATGTCGCTGCAATCTGGAGTGCATACCAGTGGTATAGTGTTGGGAAGGTGAGATTTCGAGCACTATTTGACAAAAAAATTTAAATTCGGGAAGTTGAAGAAAAGTTACAGTTGTTCACGAATGAGTGGAACTAAAAAAGAAATTCGTTTTTTTTCGAAATTTTTGCATAAACAATGGAAGAATGCCACGCAAGCCACCAATGAAATTTGTGAAGTTTACGGAGACGATGTTGTATCATTTCGTGTAGCACAACAATGGTTTGCTTACTTCCGTTCTGGAAATTTCGATGTGTGAATCTTTCTTCTCACTCTGGTCAACCTATCGTTGAAAAGGCCGATGAAAGATTGACCAGGACCATCACATAAGCAGCCATGCCATCGCTATGGAACTTAAAATTCATCATCAAACGGTTTAGAACCATAAAAAAAGGCTAGCTGTAAAAAATTTAATAGACCAAATTAACATCTGCGATTCTTTGTTAAAGCGAAATGAAATCCAACCATTTCTGAAGCGAATAGTAAAAGGGGCCGAAAGGTGGTGAAGTTGGTCGCAAAACCCAGATTCACGCTTCGAAAGGTTATGCTGAGGGTTTGGGGGATTGGATAGGAATCATCCAGTTTGAGCTGATTCGGTCTGGTCGAACGATTGACTCTACATTTTACTGTCAACAACGGATCAGAACAACGCTAAACCACACATGTTTTGGAGCTTAGCGAAGAAGTTTTGATACATCCACCATATAGCCCTGGCCTTGCACCATCCGACTACCATTTGTTTCGGTCAATCAAGAACTCTCTTAATGGAGTAAGTTGGCTTCAAGAAAAGGCTGACGGAAGGCTAGCGGAAAATGGAAAAAAGTAGTAAACCAAAATTATACATATTTTGTTCCCTAAGGTTAATTATAAATATGAAAAAATAAGTTGAAGTTTGATTAGAAATATAAAAATACTTTTTTGGCTACCTAGTAATATTCACTAAGTTTTATAGTAATTTATTTTATTATTTTGCTTAGAAAAAATAAAAATACAGCGAGAATAATGTAGCTTAAAGACAGGAAGCTTAGGAATAACTGAAGCTTAAAATAAGATTGAAAATCAAACCAAAGACAAAGCGGAGTAAAACTAAAAGGGTTGACTGCGCAAAGAGGCCGATTATATCGATTATAGTGCTGTTCTAAAGTAGAGAATTGATATTCATGGCCTTGTTACATACTTTTACACATACATAAGTTTCTTTACAGGCAGTGATTAAGCTTCTACACACAAGCCACAAAAATTTTCTAAAGACAACATCTCAAAAGAAACAAGCAAAAGCATTGCCCTGAATGAGACAAGACAAGAGGCAACCGTTGAAAGCACAAGTACTTAAGTGGCCTAAGAAGTTCACTCCCACTTCAAGTAAGTGTGTGAAGTGTGGAGAAGCACACAACGGACTCATTAGGTGAGAGGGGAAATTTGCGAGTTTGTTGAAGCGATATAAGAGCAACTCACACACAAAAACACAGAAAACCCTTCTTAGCTCATATTGTTGTTGGCATGTTGTACGCGTGGTTGTAGTCGTGTTGTCAAATTCGGAAGTGCAGTAACGCATGTAATGGCGGAATGTTGCGCTCATGACATCATAGATTTTACGAATAAAACACGCAATTGCACCCGGTAAGAAATCACTGCTCATAATGCTAAGTGCTATTTTTCTATAGATTTTCTCCTGAATTCTTAAAGTAATACTAATGACCTCCAAACGAAAGTTAATTAAATAAGTAAAGTA
This sequence comes from Bactrocera latifrons, assembly GCF_001853355.1. Lineage (NCBI taxonomy): Eukaryota > Metazoa > Arthropoda > Insecta > Diptera > Tephritidae > Bactrocera > Bactrocera latifrons. The sequence continues at coordinate 163,422 of NW_017537035.1, read as the reverse complement.
AGCATTCATCTTAAATAGGGGGCTTTTAATTATGTTAATATGTTATATAAGAAGAGATTTCTTCTTTATTAATAAGAAAAAAAACATAGTTTCTGGAAATTTATCATAAGAACACGCTAGCCAAGATAATTCAATTAAAGAAGAAATAAAAAACAGCGCTCTCCAGAATCATGGTCTTCTTTGAAACTGCCACAGAGAGTGTAGAGATTCCAAATTCTATTGTTGCACTGAAACTATTTTCTTTAATTTTGCTAATGAGAACTTTTAACTTTAAATGAAATAAAATAAATAAATTGTATATGCTTATTGCATACAATAAGAACCGAACTGCAAATAATAAATTTACATAGCTTCAAGTATATGCGATTTTAGTAAAAGACAGGAGTGAGCGTTTGTGTCATTTTCGAATTTAATGTGTCACACAACCCATTCCGTCAGTCGTTGGCATGAGAGAGCTCCACGACACCTTTGGCCGCTCTCTAACTTAACTATATATCTGTTTAGCTGCATAAGTGTCCATCATTTAGCAAAGTTTACTATCCACCATAAAACCATGAGCACATGTGGGACAGCAGCGTCAGGGCATACCCTTGGTAATATTAACAAAGGACGAATAAAGACGCAACTAAATTTAGAATATACCTTGTGACAAAAAAGCACTCGGTAATTGTAATTAAATTCGCCGATGTGGTGGGTATTTAGGTACTTCAATGATAATGAGGAATGCACTGCGACCTTTGGTCTATTGTGCCCATTTAGGTACTTTGAAAGGGACAAAATATTAATGAATAATTAAATATTTTCCGTTTTAGTTACAATTTTCGACTATTATTTTGTCACAATGTATGTCGGGGCTAAGAAAACTATAAATTCGTTTTAAGTGCAATGTAAAACTTAAACTTCTAACTCTCTTGAGGGATTTGAAATATGTTTAAGAAAAGGTCTAACTGGGCTGCTGTTTGGGGAACTAATAATTATCCTTTGTTAAATGTATTAGCTCAAGGAGTCCTTCAACTTTTTCCTTGGGTTTCATAATTCATTTTATTTAATTGTCAATTATGAGACAAAGTGAAATTTGTGTGAAACTTCCTTTCTAAAATACTTTGCCAAGATATTTTTGTTTTCTCCCTTCTCTATCTCTATCTCTCTTTGGTTTTGTTGCGCAATGCGACTTTTAATTGTTCGTAGTTAGTGCCTCGTAACTTAAGTTCCTTGGAACGACATTGCCACACATATGAGCTATGAATTTGACGGAGGCAGCTCAGCAGCTGTTGGTGACAGCAAACATCAATTTGTCATGCCAAATCGGTGTGTGTGTGTGTTGCGGTGGGATTTCACAGAAACATATGGCGGCTCTAGTCGACTTTAATTAGATAGGGTTCTTTTTATAGTTTATGTACCATTAGTAGTTTTAAAGTTCTTTACTAGAAGTGATTGAACGTGCAATATGAAATTGGCGATAATTACACTCGTGGCCACGTAGAACTTACCACTCAAAATTTTCAAGTGTTGTGCACATTTGGCTACATTTTATAGCGGATAAAACTTTTTTATTTAGAAATAAGTTATTGACAAAAATAGTAAAAATTAAAAACAAAACAAATTCAACTAGAGACAATTCAATTGAAAGTTAGTGAGCTTCACGAAATGAGCTCGAACTGTAAAAGACTGATATGCGATGAAAAAGTTATATTTTTTTCTATTTTTAATTTAATTTCATTTACACTATATTTGAAATGAATGTCTTATTTTCTGTTTGTTTAATTGAAACACGAATCTTAGTCGGTGTATCACTTTAAAAACAATAAAATCGGCCGCTTTTATATAAACACAGAAAAGCTAATTTGTGTTTTACTCATTAATGGTAATACATTATAATTCGATAAAATAATTTAGTTTACTTATGCTTATTAAAAACAAAAAAAAAATTTAAGAAAACGAACGAACGAAAAAGTCCGAAAAGACTAGAAAGAAAGCATAGGGGTAAGGTTTGAATGGCCACGAGTGCGTTTAGAGTAATCGGAGTCGCAGGTGGGAAAACACATTATTAAGGTAAGCTTTTAAAATAAATATTTGCTTAGGGCATTAAGGTACAAAAAGGTGGGAAAATAAGCGAAAGTCGTATTTCGAATGCACCTTTGGCTTCATAAACGTATTTTTCCCATTTTCAGTTTCATTTTTGTATAATTTTCTAATATTTAGTATATTCATATCTGACTTTAAGTACACATATGCATTTGTATAAAGCTTCACAGCTGCTATATTCTATGTTTGTAATCCTCACTCTTTAAAACTATGCTAAGAGCTGGAATGCTTTACCAGAAATTATAAGCAAAGTGTAAGCGTGTGTAAAAACAGCCAAACATTTTGGAATTATGTTTTCCCTTCCTGAGTGAGTGTGTCCGAAAACGGTCCGAATTCCTCTTGTTGGCACTTAGTAATTATTGAAGCAATGGCGACGCCAGCAAAAATATTTATGATCTGTTTGGATGCTTACAGCCGGCAAAGCACTTGCATACACATATATTTCATCGGCGATGCCAAAGCGCAATCACTTGCGTTTATTGAACATTTATTGAAATTGTTTAGGAAACTGCAAGTCACAAATTGTGTTTCGGTCGTAGAGGAAATTTATTGTGTTTTGAAAGCAAAATAGAAGTGGGTTTGCTATATTCCGAAGGTGTTTTGTGCTCWCTTTAACTAATAAATGACATACGATATACCCTATGGCATAAAATTGTTGTTTGCTGGCGTTAAAAAGAGCATCCGACGGCCGTTGAGGCTTTAAAATTTTATGTATGCAACGAAGTGCTCGGTGCCGCTTCGCAGTTAGCAGTTCCAAAGCAATTATGAAATTTGAGGCATTACAAAATTTTTAGAAATTAATAAAACTATAAAATGTCTGCGCGGATCAGCGGAAACCAGGCTATACCTTTGGTTGATAAAAGAGATGATTCGAATAGCTTAAGCAAATTGGTTTGATTATATTTATAAGCTGTGAGAAAATCGCCTTCGTCGGCCTGCCAACCTCTGTTAATTTTATTATGAAAAATTTATGAATGTTTCTATAGTTTCTATAAAAAAGTATATATTTATACAGCTATACTTGGTTTTGGACCGATCTGAGCAATTTTTTCAGATAACATTGCATTAACTTGAAAAATAATCAGTACTTAAGTTCATGACGACAGCGCATCAGATAAGAAGCGTTCCATACAAGAACTTCATTCCGATCGTTAATTTTGTTCAGCAGCTATATGCTGTAGTGTTACGACATCAGCGGTTTCGACAGCTTCTTGTAATAAACTTCTTGTGTAATATGTAAATTCAATAGCTATTTCAGCTCTACAACGTCTGCTTTGGTTGCACCAAAACAATAATAGCAAAATATGAAAACGTAGCTAGACTAGGATTCCCTATATTATCTTAAAAATAATTTCGTTTAATACATTAGCTAAAATTGGTGAATGCGGTTATCAAAGCCGAAATTCACCTGGCAATGAAATGATCAATCCAAACCCCAGCAGTAACCAGCTGACAGCGGTGAGAGTGATGTTTGCAGTTTGGTGGCTACTTGCTTTCACGAAACTCATTGTGGCCACAATCAAATTCATATTCAAATTCAATTTACACACTTTACGAAATTTTAAATTATGTATATTTTTTTTAGCGTGGGTAATTTTATTCACAATGGTGATGGTAGCCGTCGACGGCGGCAAGCTCAGCCTTTTACTGTGTAGTGTTTTGGAAATTTTTTGTTAAATTGCCACTTTGCTATCCTATAACCGAAATTCTCAGAACAATCGCTTAATTTTTGTTACGTATACGACTCGGCACACACATTTTGTTGATAGGCTGCTTGTTTTATTTCTTGTTAGAACGTGTTTTTGGTTGAAGATTCTCGCCAGCCTCCTAACTCCTGAAACCTTCAGTAAAATGGAGCTGTTCAGAAAACATTAGAGCGATGACTACGAATGTGGACTGAAATGTTTTTTTGATTGACATTTGGCCTGGAACTTCCACCCAGGGGTGTTGACTTTGTCCTCCGACAATGCAGTTGGCTTTTAAAAAACCATTTATTTCATATCATTTGATTCTATTCAGGTGTTATGGGCTCCTACTGTCGGCACTTAAAGTCCTTAGATATCAAGAGACATTTTTTACACATGTTTTAGCTCCTTTGCTTGGAATTCCCTTAGACTTTATGAGCATTAGTAAGTGTGAGTAGCAGTGGAAGAAATGCTTGAAATGTTACTAAGTGCAATTATTGTTGTTGGTGATTGTGTTATTGATGTTGCAGTTTCTCTGTTAGGGTTTTGTTGTTTTTCCTACTTCTACCGTTATTGCACTAAACCGTTGGTTGGAGTGTTTTCGTCTGTTTATTTTCAATTGCTGGCTTCTCGTATACGGTCCTTCACACTCCTCTTCCGCCTTTTTGTAACCTTTTTCCGCTGTTTTGGCTGTTCACCACTTCGGTTCCGCACTTTTAAACTCTCTTTTCCTTGGCATTTACCTCGCTTAACGGTGTTTGCGGTTTTTCTGCCGTTTTGATTTTTCGTGCCAATAAACTTTGTAGTGTTGCCAGCTTTTAGGGGCATTGCGGTTTAGCCGTTGCATCGCCTGCTAGCACCTCTCACTTCCCCTGGCACTTTTAAACGCAGACAACTCACTTACTTCCTGCGTTGTTATTGTTGTATTTGTTCGCTGTGCGTGTTAGTGTTACTGTAGAGTGACTCTATGTGGGAGAACGATCCGCCATACGTTGAGTATGGAAAGCCGCTCGGTACCTTGGCGATGAACTCGTGGTCGCTCGCTGTGGCAATTGCGCATTTTGTCTAGCTTACAAAAGTCCTAAATACGAACTGTATTCATAGCTTTAATTTAAATTATAAGATATTAATTTAATGGTTGTTTTTGTGGTAGAAAACATGATCTCCTTGATCCTTATGGCTCGTTTTCTCTAGTTTCTTTCCATCACTTCAATACATTGACGCACATGAAATCTGTAAGGCAGCAAAAGTTCAATAGTAATAATTTACCTTTTTTATTACTTTGCTTTATAATTCTTCTAAATAATATAATTAATCAGAGCCGGTGACAACTCATAAGTAGAACATAGAAAATTGAGAAAGTTGTAATTAAATTGTGTTTGACTACCCTCCAAGTAGTATGAATAGGAAGCTTAAACTGTCGGTCGACTTTTAAGGCTTGATGAACTACGAGTATTGCCAATGATCAGAGTCTGGTATTTTTTTAGACAAGTAGTTTTCAATGAGACAAAACTTCTTTAACAATGTTTCCAAATTGTCCAAATTTATTACCAAAATAATGGTTTCATTCGCTGCGTTCTTTATATGGTCGACATAATCACTACGCGGAGTCGGTAATTCGAGCAAGTATGAATCAGTTTCGCAGTTTACCCTAGTGGATAATGCACATTCTCAGAGACGGGGAACAGTGCTATGCTGTGGAGCAGCGCATCGAAGAAGACCATAGGGGAAATATTTATTTCACAGTCAAAACTGAAGTAAATACTCTGGGAGTATTATTAGACTCCAATTTAAAATATATAAGAACACCTGGCGTATACTTCGGATTCAACCAAAAATATGTAATGCTCTATCAAGAATGATGGAAAATAGGGGTTGCGTGCGTTCCAGCCGGTGAGCTTTAATAGCAAAAAAAAATAGTTCAGTATACAGCCGAACAAGATCAAGCAACGCTGCTGAAGGTCTAGCTAGAATGCCGCTCAATTGCTCCCAGGCAGACATTTGAGAGCGTAAAAAAAGAGGAAAGAACCAAAACCAACACCATGTTGTGGTCTGGTCGACCCAGGTCCTAAAATTTTTTCAACTGAACCGATTGCTCTCAAATTTTTACAGACCGTTCTACATACTTATAGTTCTCGTCGGCACTAACGAGAATTTTGTCCACCGCTAACTATTTATTTTACAACCCTTTCTTTGCTAAAATAAAAATACTTTTTTAACTTTGTTATTTACCCTTAAAAAAAAAAATCGTGATCGGTCGTCACTGTGAACAGACGTATTTTTTCTTTGCACCGTGTTCTATTATTTATTCTATATTAATGCCGTGTGTTTGCGGCCATAGAGTTGATCGTGCTCAGCCCAAGATCAGCTGCCATAAATGCAATCAATTCCTCCACTTGTCGTGTGTTAATTTATCACAGGCTGATGTGGATTTTTTGCTGAAATCCAAAAATGATTTTTATTGTAAAGTGCATCAGCAACAGTGCGTAATGCTCAGTGTTCTAGTATCTTAAATTCAAAACAAGAAAATGCTGAAAAATCAAATAAGGAAGTAACTGAAGCTTTGTTGGAGCCCAACAATCCTAATAAAGTAAATGAGTTACTTAATTCTCTGGTTGTGGATTTAAGTTCACTGAGAAGTGAATAATCGAAGGCGCTCACATTAATACAACAACTATGTGAGGATAGAAATTCGTTTATCGTTAAGCTTAATGAACTTAAATCAGAGATCTGCATTGCGCAAAAGAAATTGTCCGATAACGGCAAGTTCTCTGCACCAGCTTCGAATGCTCTCTCTATTGCTTCCGCCACTCTCACTACTGCGACTGCTGTTGATACAAATGCTTTTACGATTGCTTCTCCGTCTAACTCTGCTGTCCGCAGCTTCAACTACGTCTGCTGCTTACTCCACTCTCTCCATTGCTGCTGATAGTGGTTCAGATAACATCAAGACCCAAAATCACCCGGGCCACTTTCGTGCATTTGTTTTTTTTTTTATTTTTTT
>NW_017537035.1:131796-155660 GCF_001853355.1 Bactrocera latifrons | reverse complement strand
TTTTTAGTTCACTTAATTTTCAGCTCACTTATATATAGCACCAAGAGATATTGGTATTCAGAGAACTGCTAAAACAAAAACATTTTACGAAAATCGTCAACAGACACTGCGTTACTCATATTTATTCTTGTGCTCTGTATTCTTCTTTATTCGTTGATAACGTGATGACGCTCCATAATATTCTGAGAATCTAAGCTCTATTTCAAGAAGGCATAGTATACACTTCAGTTATGAGACCTCACGAATTGTGAAATTGTATTTCTAACTATTTATATTAATAACTTTAAGTATTTGCCATTTGTGGCCAAACTTGAATTAAAATGAGCAATAGTGAAAAAATCGAGAATCAAAGTACTCATTTCTGCCATGCAAATGAGAGTGAAATCTGAAATGCTGCAGCAAAAATAATAAATAGCGAAAGCTGTGGGTAACATAAGTGCTGCAGCAATGTTGCAGGTGTGCGAAATGTATACAAAGTTCGATTTTCGGTGATTTATGTTCGCTTCAACTTGCAGTATGGAGCCCCGATGTCTGTTAAACGGCAGTGCCCTTCCTTTCCACTCAAAATCAACTATTACTCTTCCTCAGCGGGGCTTGTAACATTGTGGAGTATTTAGGTGCAGAGGTTGTCCAAAAACCAAAAGTCAACCTCAGAGTAAAACTAATGATTGAAGAACATAAATATTGGATTGCTGGTGTTGTTGGAGTTGTTGCATGTTTTTTATTTTAGCTGCCAAAGTTTTCAATTGCTTTTGCCACAGTCCTTGCATCGAAGTCAGAGACACAACAAAGACGAAATCTGTGATGTGAAACCAGAAGTCATGTGATTTGTTAGTTTTGTTTGTTTGCTTGAGATCTGCTTGAAAATTTACCTTCTGAGCAATCTTTTATTTAGAAAAATTAATTTGTTTGTTCACTTCACCCCAACGCTTGGTGCTGTTCGACACCTCAGTCTCTAAATGCATTCATCTGTTTGTTTATCTTGCCAGCGCCTGCTGCTTTTAAAGCAACAAGCAACAGCAGACTACTTGCTTGCGACGGATGTGATAAAAATCTAGCAATGACAACAAAAATAAAGGAAAAGTGCAAATGAATGGCAAAGCAGAGTTGCATAGAGTCCAGGCAACACAACGGAGTTAATCGCTTGTATTTAGCAATACCAACGCCAACAACAATTACCGGAGTTTATCTGAGTAAAATTTATGTGCCGTCTACGAACATTTCGTTGCAACACTGTGTGCTTGATGCATACATGAGAGAGTGTTCACACAGGTGGCATGAAGCCGAGAATACTTGTGACTGCTCCTGTGCTGCTAACGGCTCCTGTTGCCATTACCTGCGGTATTGTCAGCAAGGTTCAAGTGCGTGTACCTCTTTATGGGTGCTGAACATCATTGTCATTGAGGTATTCTACTCTAGATATTTAAAAAATTTAATTTTTTTTCATAATTCGATAGTTAAAATTCAAATATATCTTCCTAAATGGATTTTTCAAAATTCAAATAGTTATAGCAGTTTTAGTGTCGTAACAACGTCGTGGACCAATTTGAGCTGTGGACGAAACTTATATCTCGTTCTTCTGGAAACTACTTCTTTTGAAGTGGCCATCATGATAACTCATCTTCGAGCGAGCCTATTGAAATGTGAAATTCTGTGAGTTAAAACTGAAAAAAAATCGGCAGATTAAAAAATTAGTGATAAAAGCGATCTTCGTTTTCTAGTAGCCGGCATTGAATGATGTACAAATTCGGTTGGCTGCTTCTTAAGATAGCACATTTGTGCTAATCAAGAATCTATTATTGTTTTATTATACAGATCACGCAATGGTAGAAATCACGGCCACGTGGATATGGCCTTTTCCCTCTACCTCAAAGACGCAGAACTCCACGAAATTTTTTTTAAACTAATTTTGTGTACTCTTCAAATATAATATAAATAAACAAATGATAAAGTCGAATAGTGAAAATATTAGTTGTTCTCTTTATCAATTGTCAGAAACCGCTCATAGTCTCTAGTCTATTATAGAATACCCCTTTCAAAAAATGTATATCCTTAAAATATTGTTTCTCTTTCTCTGGCACCAAGAAAGCGTTTAAGTTCAGACGACCTTTACCAGGATAAACAGAATAAATAGCGGTTATTTCAGCAAAAGAACTGTTTTTGTAGGTTATAGACTAGTGTCATCTGTATTCTTTAAGGGGTTAGGTGGGATTCAGAGGCACAAAAAAAAAGTAGTTTTACGATTTTTTTTTTTTTAATACAAGGAATTATATATTTGAAAAATATAAGTTGTTGTATCAAAGGTATATATTCGAACAATATCTCCTGAAATTTCGATACAAAAATGTTGAAAAGTCCGCCGATGAGACCGCATTTCCCTGGGTGTCTCTCAAAAACGTGCTGTCGACGTGGAGATCATAACTTATTATTGGTTCATATAAAATTAAAAAAGCTAAGCATATTCTGTTAGTACATATCTAAATCTCGTTTTTGAACGTAGGAAATAAAAGTATTAAAATTGTCCTTCTTTTCTCGGACTTTGAACAAAAAATCTCATTTTTGGTAAAATTGTTGGCATTTTTTGTTCAGAAAAATAAGTTGTAATGAAACAAGAAAAAATCCTTCGATCAATAACTAGATAATAAATAAATAAATCAGTCGACAACTTTACGAGAAATCGTGTCCACCGACCTCAAAAACACAGTATAGAGAAAAACGCCTTTAAAGACAGGGCACTTAGCGCAGCGTGAGTGCACAAATTCTCAAGGCTGTATCTCCGAAATAATTACTCAACTTTATTTAGGACTATAATTTAGAAGTATCATAGAATTTAATAAAGCAAAAAAAAAAAAAAACAAAAAAAAAAAAAACTTTTAAAAAAAAAAAAAAAAAAAAAAACAAAAAAAAAAAACGCTTTTAAAACACCGCAACGAAGGCATCAATCCGTTTCTGTTATGAAAATCAATGAAAATACCTTCATTACTACTCAAATAATGTAACAACAGGGTATCCCCAAAGTTTTTCGAAGTTCAGAAGTTCAAAAAGATGTTTACTTGCAACAAATTTGGTAATATGGGTACTTGGAATAATATATGCGACCGTTATTTTTAACGGAACTTTAATAACTATCTGAAATTTAATTTTGTGTGTTTTCTTTTTAACAGTAGTTTAGTTTCATATGTACCGAGTTCGTTGATTAATTAAGATATCAACGGCAATACGGTAGCCACGCATATGGGATTTCATCAAGGAGGTTGCTACTGAAGCATGTGAGTAATCACTACATCTACTAGGCAGCGTGAACAAAAAAAAATTTTTTTTTTTTTTTTTTTTTTTTTTTTTTTTTTTTTTTGAAGATGTTTGCAGAATGTCTGTGGGAATCAACTTAGCGAGAAATAAACCACGAATTATGTAAATTCAGGCATTTACACGCAGCTGTATTGGTGCAAGCCACTTCTGCCGGCGAGGAAAGCGGGATCGCCAATCCAAAGTGGAACTCATGAACTTTATTATTTCAACACTTTCATTATTGCAGCTTGTTATGCCATCGTTGTGGCTGTGGCAGGAAATAATTCGAAAAAATTGCAGAATTATTTTAAAATGCAACACAAATAACAGCGAAGTGCTCCAACTGTTGCAGCAGACACAATTCGAATTGTGGCACACGGATAGTTGGTGCGACAAAAATCAGCAACAATAACAACAAAGAGCTTCGGGGAAAAGTGTCAAGAATAAAACGAACAATGCAGATGCTACACAATCAGGTACATGCCACAAAATGTGGCAAGTTGTGAGCTGTGAGCTGTCAACAGTTCAGCGTGCCGCAAAGGCATTCGCATGGAAATGAGAAAACGCGAAAAGCACAATAACAGCATTATTGACGGATGCAACAATGCCACTTTAGCAGCAACATATTAACGCTGAATTCACAGTGACTTCCTTAAGATAAGTTCGCATACTGCCACCTTGCTGCAATTTCCGTGTCGCACCTCGTTGGATAATCTTTGGAAAATACAATTTTTGTGTGCCACACTTTTTACCGTTCGATTGAAATTAGCCTTAATTAATTTATTTTCCTTTTATTTTTTTAATTTTTTTTTTATACATTTTTTAAATTTTTTGCTACTCGGATATAAATCGCTATTATATAAAGCCATACTTACACATATTTGGACCAACGGTGTGCAGCTTTGGGGCACTGCTAGTAATTCAAATATTGAAATTTTACAAATATTTCTGTCAAAAACCCTCAGACTAATTAAAAACGCCCCTTGGTTTGTAACAAATAAAGCCGTTCATGCAGATCTTAATATGCCTTTTGTTAAAGCTGAGATTAAAAGATTTTGTACAGCATATTTACACAGAATCAGTTATCATGACAATCCTTTGGCAATCACGTTATCAGATGGGAGCAATGAAATTACTAGACTCAAAAGACAACATGTTCTGGATCTCCTATTTAGAAATGAAGTACTAAATATTTAATAACATATTTTATTACGATATTAGATATTTGTATTCTTCTTCTTCTTGATTGGTGTAGACACCGCTTACGCGATTATAGCCGAGTTAACAACAGCGCGCCAGTCGTTTCTTCTTTTCGCTACGTGGCGCCAATTAGATATTCCAAGTGAAGCCAGGTCCTTCTCCACTTGGTCCTTCCAACGGAGTGGAGGTCTTCCTCTTCCTCTGCTTCCCCCGGCGGGTACTGCGTCGAATACTTTCAGAGCTGGAGTGTTTTCCTCCATCCGGACAACATGACCTAGCCAGCGTAACCGCTGTCTTTTTATTCGCTGAACTATGTCAATGTCGTCGTATATCTCGTACAGCTCATCGTTCCATCGAATGCGATATTCGCCGTGGCCAACGCGCAAAGGACCATAAATCTTTCGCAGAACTTTTCTCTCGAAAACTCGCAACATCGACTCATCAGTTGTTGTCATCGTCCAAGCCTCTGCACCATATAGCAGGACGGGCATTATGAGTGACTTATAGAGTTTGGTTTTTGTTTGTCGAGAGAGGACTTTGCTTCTCAATTGCCTGCTCAGTCCGAAGTAGTACCTGTTGGCAAGAGTTATCCTGCGTTGGATTTCTAGGCTGACAATGTTGGTGGTGTTTACGCTGGCTCCAAGATAGACGAAATTATCTACAACTTCAAAGCTATGACTGTCAACAGTGACGTGAGTGCCAAGTCGCGAGTGCGACGACTGTTTGTTTGATGACAGGAGATATTTCGTCTTGATTTGTGGCGGCGTATGTTCGCCTCGACTTTTTGCTACCACCATTTGTCGTTAATTTCCACTTAGCCATCACTTTCTAGTCACTGGCTTTCGCTACTCAACTTATTTTTTAACGCATTTGTGACAACGTGTTTGAAAGCTGCCATCAACTCACAGCTGGCAAGCATTTATTGTCCTGATGAAGCGCACTTTAATTCGCCGTTACCATTTAACTACAAATAGTAATCACTTACTTACATCTTCTTTACTTCTTATATATTCTTTTTATTTACAACTTAGGGTAAGAAGTCAAAGCCAAAGCATAACCGAAAGCGTAAAGCAATTAACTTGCTGAAATGGTCCAGCACAATTAGCACAGAATTTCAATATATAAAGAACGGGAATTTGAGTTTGAATACACTTCACACTTGGGCGAGCAACACTTGGCAGTACAAATTTACATTTGTGGGACTTTACTCTGACTTCTCTTGGTTTCTGCTTTAATGCTTTAATATCTTCTTCTATGTACACATTGCTCGTTGCTGCCGACAAGTAGTGAACCGTCTCGTTCTAAACTGAACTGAATCTCCGCTGCGACTGAGGCAAAAACGCCAAGTGGCTGCCGAGCAGCCGAGTAATGAGCTGAGGCGAAAAGCGCAGCTGCGAACATCGCGGATGCGGAGGCTGTGTATGAAGGCAGCGCTGCTGAAATTGCTGGCTTTTGCGTTTGTGTTGGTGCTGCTATTACTGCGTGCTTGAGCACATAATCGGTGTGTACGTGGTCCCTCTCGCTGCCGGCGACGCTGCTGCGGTAGTATTTGCCGGAGCTGTTAATTTCCTGGTTCTCTGTTTACGTTTTGCTTTGCTGTTGAAATGAACAGAGGTTATTACAGATGGTTCGTGGCACTGTCTAGTCAACAGTAATGTTGTCTGCTATTAGGCGGAAAAGAAGAAGCAGGAATTTCTGTATCGTGAGCTTAGGAGGGTTCGGTGAGTACGGTATTAAATAAAATAATATATAAATAAAGAGAGAAGTGAATGTAATCCAAATATGAACTGCTATGTTAACTCGATTAGAGTAGTGTACTAAATTTGATGTTCATACGCTCAGTTTCCATTCTCCTTTTTGGTAAAACTTAGCTCTGATATCTGCTGTATCGAACACGCAGGTTACAAGCTCTTTTCCGAGTACATCAAGTGTAAAGAAAAAAACAGAGAACTGTCAGTTAAATATGCAATCACGTGTTCTTAGCAAAACAGAGCGCATATAATGGAGGTAGAGAGTTTGATTTCAGCTCGTTCAAGTCTATTCATATTGGGGTAGCTGAAAACAATTTTCTGAAAATTCGTACTGAATACCTGTAAAAGGGTTGTTTAGGGTCAGTATTTTTATATTTTCTATAAAAAGGAAACCACAATAATATTCTAAGAAGTACAAATTTCTATTACCTTATTATATAAATATGCAGAAATAATAATTTTTGAATGATGTTTTGGAATGAATGTTGCATCACAAGAGTTCACAAAGATCATCAGAAATAAGCGGAAGACTTTCTAAATGAGATTTATCATTATTTCCAGTTTTTTGTGATGTATCCAGGATTGATACCTTGTCATAAAATTTGTATCTCAAAGGGAAGATTGATTGCTTTTGCACATATGTAGATCTGCTTTTGGCTTTTGCTCCTCTTTACTTTCTTAACCTTTCTTCCTAATACTTCTGAAGATCATTGCAACATATGTACACTTCACCCTATTCTTGCTAAATTTTCAGATGAACTCTCATTGCTATCGTCAAGCGGCAGAATTTTCTTTCTCATCTTCATGTGTGAATATGGTAGTTGAATTAAATCGTCAAAACTAAGTCCATTGTTTAGCAAAAAGTTGTAGCAAAAGTCACAAGAGTGAAATATATATGAATAAATAATAACACAATAAATGTACATGACATGTGCAAATAAGCAAGGATTTTCACTTTCATTTCATTTCTGTGCTTGCAGAGAAAGCAAATATTTTCTGATGAAGATAAGGAAAGTCAGTGGGCTCCACAAAACCAGCCAAAGTATGTGTGTGCACATATTACCTAATTAAACTTGGAAACATTATTTTCATTTTTCTCTTTTGCCCCTTCTCCAGACAACGTGATTATAATATAAGTGCAGAGATTAGTAGACACTACTACAAAAACATAGGTTCTTACGTAGGTATAAGGATCTAAACTGGCGGAGAAGAATGAGTTGTATGAATACAGCCTTTGTGTCCGCTGCTTTTAATTTAATTGGCTTTCAGCAGATRTARTTAGCTGYTTGGTATGTTTYTARYATTCTTTATATATCAGTAAGTATACTTTTAACTGAATATCTGCTACTAATGAAATTTCGTAAGAAATATGAATATGCTGAACTGGCATTGTTGATTTGCATATAGTTCCCTGAAATCGGAGGTTTTATGACTTTTGGCTTAATGTCCAATCAAGAGCTCTGGCTTGAGTGAACCACAAATTGAAGCGGAAAATAAATGGGTCAGAATATCTCAAATTGTTCTACTTTGTATACTTTTCAGCTCCTCTTTACAAATTCTGTTTAACCGCATTTATACTCGTATGAGGGCTCCCTTCACCCAGAAGACTCACGCAAATAGTCAAAGGAACTTTTACCGTACGCTCAAACATTAGGTATATGTATCTGTATGTATGTGTGTGCATATTTACTTAATTACCCGCCTCCGTACATAATTTGTGTGCTGCAGCATTTCACTTACGTTTCAATTTCCCAAAGCAACTTTGTGCAGCTACTTAAGGTTAAGGCGTTTTAAATGTGACTGAAAGTGATGACTCTTGGCTGCAAGGTACTTGTAGGCTTTTCGCTGCTTTTGCGGCCACTATTTTTTAAAAATTTTTGGAATACTATTTTCAATCTATGTGAATGTGAAGACAATTGAAATATTCGTTGACAAAAATATTTAATTTGAACCTGTCATTGGTAAATTTGTTCAGGGTTTGGCGTGATATGTGTTCATATGTATTTCAGTTGCGACTTTACTAATTGGATTAGTGAAAGTTGTTAGATATTTGCAGTTAGCTTTGTTTTGCGCTGTTTGCATTGCATGCAAATATATGAGAACGGTAGACCATTATGCAATTAACACTTTGCAAACTACATCAAATTTAGTCAAGTAAACTTTACGATACAGTCAAACATTAAACGAAACTAATCCGATAAGGAGAGAAAATGCGACTACTTCGCTAATCCAAAAATTAGAGGCTGTGGCGTTGGCTTGTACACGCAGCTAGGCAGTGAGTGGCAAAATTAGGCGGTTCCGCACATAAATCATTGTCAAGATCACAAAAGAACAAAACAAACGGACAAAGCGAAAAAACGACACTACTTACACTGGCTCAAAGAAATCAAACGCGTTTCGCTGTGGAGCCAGCTTGGCGATTTGTCGGTGAAACGATTACTTCGAAATTGTCGGCATTGCTGCCATCGCATTTCTTACGTCTGGTTGTTGTAGTGTTTGGTTAACCATTTCGTGGAGGTAAAGTGCGCAGCTTTTACTCCGGCTAAAACCAGATGATTAATCAAGGTCAAACTGAAGCATGGCCAGATGAAGTATGGCCAGAAAGTGATTGAAATATTTGAATTTAGGGAAAAATAAATCGTTCCCTGATACATTTTAATATTTGCCGGTAATAAAAAAAAAAAAAACTGTAAGCATCGACATAGCGATAAACGATTTTTGTTAAAAAAGCTATTAATTAAATGATTTCCATATATATGGTTTTACTTCTGATTCTGCGGAGTTGCCAAATTTGTCAATAAACATAATTACATGCCTTTTGTGCCACTTTCAATGAGAATTCACCGAACTTGATTTTATCATTTTTCACAGACGTTGACAGTAATCAAGTAGTTGGAAAACGATGACGAATTATTTTCGATAAATTTTAAAAGCTTCATATTTGAGTGACATAATTCAATATACGTTAACGCGCACCACTGCTGTCGGAGAATGCTGCCAGTGGATATTCTGAGAAGCGTATACAAGCCAACACGTCAACAGGCAACGGCAGCATATTCAAACGAAAGTGTGTGGGAGTGTGTGGCTACCAACAAGTGCGATAAATGATAACTTCATTTTTCACTTTGCATGCCAACATTAACAGAGTAAAGGCAATGGTACGACACTTGCTGCCATCAAAGGGTCTCATGACTACGTCAAGCTATCGTTTCATTACAAATTGTTAGCTGATTGACTTGATGTGCAATTCAACTAATTTTTAGTTCACGGTTAACGAGTGGTGAGCAAATTTGATCTATTTTGATTTATCTTAAGCTGATATATGATTGTCTGTGACATCTGTACCACATGTCACATTTATATAATTATTACTGACTCGTATACGCTTGTCTTTCTGAAGTGCATAAAGTGCATTCTACGGTTTTAATGATGAGTGATGTCAAAACATTCGGAAATGTTGGAAGAGGCCTTCGGCGATAATTGTTTGCCGCGAGCAAGTGCTTTTGATTGATATAACTTATTCAAAGAGGATCGAGAACGCGTTGACGACGAACCACACCCAGAGCTGCAATCAATATCAGCAGATGATTCGCATCTCAATAAAATAAAGTAATTTTGGATTCCGTATCAATGATCGAAAGTCAGAGTTTTCACTGACGTCGTTGGAACATTGAAAGGTTCAGTGAAAACTTTGAAAGATCATTTGGGCTTAAGAAAAGTGAAAGCACGATTGATTCTAAAATCACCAAAACAGCATCTGAAATCTGAGAAACAATGCTTTCCGACCACCAGGATGTTATGGAACGTGTTACAATGAAAGAAAATCAATGGACCGGCTATCGTGGCAAAGATGAGCCGAAGACGAAAAAACCACGTCAAAGCAGGACTTTCATTATAGAGATGTGGTGCACTCCGAATTCCTTCCGAACGGCCAAACTGTCACCAATTTGAGTATTGTCTTATTACATTCTACAATACCTCTATAATATTGCCCTAAATATTCACGTTGATCCGAGTAATAGTTTTGTAAAAAAGCCGTTTTTTATCCGAGGTAACTCATATTACCACTTTTACAATATATGTATACTTTTTTTTTCATATTAGTAGAACCTCCAATTTGCAACTACATCCAAGCAAAATTTATTCATTTTGTAAGAATTCCAAGTAAGCAAAAGACTTGTAGACTCTTGTTGATCATAGGACTCCCTATTCAGCTACTTGTTGAGGAAAGAAAAGCTAATAAAGAAATCAAAGAAAATGTTAGTATACCCACACCGGCGACTAAGGAGGGATCTGGGAAAGGTGCTTGAAAAGCAGCTATTGTTGTTACTATTGTTTCTTTGCTTTCATTGCATTTGCTGAGCTTCTATGGAGGCCTTGGCTATAGTTATGTTCTGTGTATTGGTAGATGCCAACATAGGTGTCCATTTATTGCTATAATTTTTGTCTTGATTTTCCTTTTGTACGATTTTATGCATGTTTAACTATTCCGAGAGTCTTGAACTTCATTCAGCTTTGAATAAACTCTTGTCCACACTTAAAGCGGCGTCTAGTTATACTTCCTAATTGTAACTCAATCACGCTGGCGAAGCAAGGAGAGTGCGTAACTGCTGTTCTTTTCGTTTTGACCTTCGCTTTAGTTTCAGCGCTCTCGTTTGATTGCCTCATATTTCAAGTTCATAAGGAATAGTTTGTGGCGCAGCTAGTAAACTCAGGGCATGAAGAGAACAACAAGTACGATGAACGCGGTTGGAACATGGTTTATTAAGCTCGCAAATTGGTTAAAGACTTTCAAGTGAAGTGAGTTATAGTTTAAGAA
Organism: Bactrocera latifrons; assembly: GCF_001853355.1. Lineage (NCBI taxonomy): Eukaryota > Metazoa > Arthropoda > Insecta > Diptera > Tephritidae > Bactrocera > Bactrocera latifrons. The sequence continues at coordinate 144,602 of NW_017537035.1, read as the reverse complement.
AGCCAGTAAAAAATTTTAAAGTTAATATTTTCGAAAACTTGATTGATTTTAATGTAGGGAAGATCTATGTTGATGGTTTGAGCATTAAAAAATTCTTGAGGTGTTTATTCTTGTTTTCGTTGAATATTTGTTAATGTTTAGTATATATTTTATGTGGTACGAATAGGAGCGGGTTTTCTAATTTAAATAACTTTAAACATATCAACAAATAAATGAATCCTTTCCTCTTTCAATAGCTAGCTTAAACTAACTGACATAAGTTTTAAACTCTGCCATTAATGGCTCAAAGTACTTGCAGTTCAATTAGCGCGAACTTTTACTCATTCCTTCATTCCGTTATTCTACCGATTGATTTAATCCACTCTGCAGCTAAGCTAGTAAGTACAACAAAAAAATTCACATGCTTAATTCAATACTATTCGGATACCTTCGCTTCATATAATCTTTTGAGTGCATAGTTGCAAAAAAACAACTTTTTGCTGTTGAACCAACAAATTGAAGAGACACACTGTCACAAGTATACTTCAGCTCTTCTTGACTGTCGTTGAATAATGAACATAAATTCCATTAAAAGTAACACTTTTGCTTTTCACACATTTTAGTGGACGTGCCGCAGTGTCGGCTCCGCATAAACAGAAATATAACCGCATATTGCTGACACACGCTTTTGTAAGTAGTGCTGAAAGCATGTGGCAGGTATTTCATGGTCTAAGTATCAAAGTTCAAATGAATTAAAATTCCGCTGCGCGTTCCATGTGCTTGTATTTGTAGGTATGTGAAGGTATGCTAAGTTATATCCGTACTATACGAAAGTTGGAAAAATTTAAATAAGTTTTGAAAAGTCGTTATGCAAAATAACGACAGAGGCATGGGGAAGTTTGATGTAAAAGCTCTTGGTATTGCGATGTCTCGACCTCTTTTCTGCTTTAAAATCTTCTACAGAACTTCTCTAAAACTGGCGCATTATGCTAGAGCAGGGAATGCGTCGAATGCTTATGAACTTATGATACGTTACGATAATTCAATGGTGTTGCGAAGAACTTTTGACGAACTTTTGAATAACTATCCTCCATTTCGTAGTAAAGTGTTCAATGTCTTTGTTTTTATTGTGAACTTTTACGGGTCAACAGTTAAGACAAGACCGGCAGCGTGATTAAAATTCGAATATCTGCAAACTAATGAGTGTGTAGAGCAGATTGGCGTTGAAAATTTCTAGACTTTTTGTATGGCCTTGTAGGAAGGGTTTATTTTGAAGATTTTCCAGCACGTCCATTATTTGGATTATGAACTCTTTTGACTTCTTGAATCTCAGAATCTTTCGCTGTGTAACTCAGCGTGGATACAGTGAACACTTCGCTCCTGTGTTGAAGTAGTATTGCTTCTAAGTTCTTGGCAAGTGGCGCCAATTATACTGTCACTCATTTACTCAGCTTTTCGGTCCAAAAGGAAAACTTTAAAGTCGAGCATCGACATTCCTTGATTTTTTGTTAATATATTTAGTTGAATATGACCTGAAAGTAAATTTACAGACAGGAAACTAAAGAGAACTGGCTGCTTAGGCATCCGTCCTATTTTGTATAGATACATATTAATTTACTTTCCTTGATTTCCTTGATTTTTGAAAAGTTTTGAAAAGTAACCAAAAAGTTGACTCCCGTTTTTCTTTTCACCGTCAGCTTCATTTTACCGGTCAGTTGAGTAGCCACGTTTAGTTCTTATTTGTTTTCACATTCCAGAATCCTGCCTCAAATAACCTGTGAACATATATACATATGTATGTGTGTTATCGCTAGGGTAGAAGAAAGTTGTACTTTACAGCACTCAGTTCTGCATTGGATGATAATATTTTATTTAGGAAGATTGAGCTATAAACTTACACCTTTTCTTACTCTTCTGCGCTTTTCGAAGTGCAAAATGTTGAAATTGGAACTATTGAAGAAATAATTATTAATTGTAATATTTTTTATGCGTTCAGAAGTAAAGAAAGATAGATGCTATAAAGTGTGAAAGTTGAAATTTAGAAACAAAATTGCTCAACTTTATTGATTACTGTTTCATCCCCTGAAATCCAATGACAGAAATTTCATAGAGCCTCTTTGGTCAAGTATTACATGTATCGTATCAGTAAAGTTTCTTGATAATTACAGAAACCACTTGTGTGTGACAACTAGGTAGGTTGTTCGAAATACAATCGCACACTCCAACAAGAAGTCAATGAACAAAACCACAATTTCCCATAATTATCTCTGTATTTCTTTAAAGATGTGCTGTAATGCAGTAGGGTACACCACTCGCTTTTCGATTCAGTAGTTCAATAGCACAGTATTCATATTTTATCTACCAAGCCGATTCAGGTTGGTCATAATTACTTACAATGTTGCCACCGTTTGGTCATATGCTCCGCCGGTTTGCCTGCTGGTCTACGGTATGCATAAATATATGAGCATTGAGAAAAATTGTTCATCACTGTAATAAAATTACTGCATGTAATAAAGTAATTTACTGCTTTCAGACAAGAGTTGCAGTTGCTGCCCCTGTGTATGACGCTGCTATCCGCGCTTTTGCATTCTCTTGTGGAGCAAAGCGTTTTAATTAAAAGTAATCTTTTGATTTATGCAGCCATTAAGCTTTAATATCCCCATGCAAATAAGTAAACAATTTCAAATAAACGAGTTTACACCTTAAATTCAGATGGAAATGCAAAATTGCTTGCAAACGCAATATGTTGCGTATACGCAGTGGCATAACTGCCTCTGTGTACAGATAATCGTAAAGGAATTGACATTAGGCTTACCTGTGTACCCTAATCACTTCCACACAGTGTATGTGATAGGCCAACATGTTATCATTTTGAGTGATTACTAATGAGCGAGTAATACACTTTCGACTGATTGCTATACATTTGACCTCGACAACAATTCAGCAAGCAATTACAAAAGGATTTGAGGCGTGGTTAGCAAGAGATAAATGATTGTATGCAGTCATCCATTGCTGAATGGCCTGAATCACTGTATAGTTAGTTATCAAAAGGAGGTAATGAAGATTTTCAAAATCAAAAAAGTGAGTTACACTTTTTTTCAGATAACTTGCAACGATTTTTCTTCAAAAAAGGCACAAACTTTACTAATTCAGAGGTAAGGAAAAAAAAAACTGCACATTAAAATAAACTTTAAAACTTCTGTTTATGACGTTATGACGTATTAGCTCCTTAATAGCTTCCTGCATCAATGTAGAATGAGAACTAAAAGCCCGCTTTGCTTGCGCCGTACAAAGGAGTGCAGTTGAGGAAGGAAAGAACGCTAACGGCAGTATCATTGCACTTGGTTACATAGCTGTGATCTCTACATCACACATGTGCTTCTAACACACAGCATGGCCTAAATTGTTCACAGATGATGCAACACCAAATAGCCGTCGACTCCTAATGGTGTTTACGCTGCTGATTTAATGCCATGAATGACGCCCTCACACAACACTTTTGGAAACCCACATGAGATAAATGCAGAGCTGCATCAGAAGGCGCCCGAAGAGAATTGACCAAGGGAACGTAGGCAATTGCAGGCAGAGATAAATAAAGGCAAGAAAGGCGACGAAATATTGATTATGAACGGCACAAGACACATAGTTTACGTAAATTCTCGGCAACATTGGAAAGTTGGTGTACACTCTTAGCTACGGATGGTCGTAGTCTATTCGGTCGTATGTGATCCAATTATGAATGCTGGGATTGAAAATTTGTGATGGTATTGCGAAAAGTACACTCAGTAGGCCGACTATATTCTTTACGGAACGTAAATTTTCGTATTAAAGTTGAACGATTTTTAAACGTTGTTCTTTTTTTTCCTTCATGAAATTTCAAACAATACTGAACAAAAATAACAACAGCTTATTTAATGCTTTCATCACTTCAACTGATTACCCGTTGTTGGTGCGCTCTTAGGCAAGATTACATTCCTCGGTCTCCCTTGCACAGATATTAGTTTTCTTATGTCCTTAACTTCTTATTTCGTTATTCCACGGTGCTATGCATATACACTACTATATATGTTTGTCTATATCGTCAACCAGTTCTTCATCAATTCTGATTTTTCAAATGCCTCATGAAGACTTCCGATTGGGGAGGCTTTTACTATTTTCTGGATTAATCAAACAGCTCGTATGAATAGTTTTTTTTCTGTCTGATGAATTGTTGCATTTCTTTCCACAGGATTAATGTATTGCGGAAAGGATCTGTACTGATTTAAGTCTTTAATTATAACTCAAATATAACTTTTCTAACTGTTCACTCTGATTTGGTGACTTAAGCTTCAACTGAGTCAACCCACTCTCTCACATATCACCATGCAAGCGATCAGAGGATACACAGAGTCACACGTACTGAAAACTACTCTAACAATATGTTCAATATTCTTCTCACTTACAGTTTGTCATATCAAAGCAAAGCACTAATCAAATTCAGATGTAGGAAATGAAGCGAAAACGTCAAAATAAAATAAAGGCTTTTGAACTCGGTACTGAATTGTGGAGGGCAGTTCTGCCAACCACTACAGAGTTTCAAAGGTAGAGAAAAACATTTGCACGCCTTCACTTTTTTACCGCAAAAACAAATATGCCCACAGACACAAAAATTCTCAAATCTGTATTATAGCAATACCGCTAGTAGAAGCATGAGCGAGGATACTTCAGTCGGTTGCACATACAAAACGTACAAATAAGAGAAATAACATATAGCCAAGCTGCTTGCAATTTCAAACAATGTTGGCGAAAGGATATACTCGTATTTTTATGTACTTATGTTCCTCCACTTGCCGTGGGTATATAATGTCTTTATTTACTTCAGATTAGATCAAAACTGTGGCAAATAAAATACGAAGGATCAATGATTTTAATGGACTCTGTTCACCTGCTGTCAGCTTTATACAATTTTTATGACCCGCGTTTTAAGCGATCTCCTTTTCATGTGCAGGTGCGTGTGTTCGCTTGAAGAAAAAAGCACCGCTGCTGAAATATAGTACATATTTTGGGTACTGTGACTGTACATTTAATTTTTGTTATTTCACTTAGCATTTTTTCCCGTTATGCTGGCCAGTAGCTTTGAAGTAATTTGACTTTGAAATTAAAAAAGTATTTTGAATAATTTTGAATAAGCTTTCGAATATTCCTCAAAATTAAATTTTTTTCTTAACCAGGACTTAACTCCCTTCCAGATTTCCTTGTAAAAAATTGCAAATATTTCTTCGATATAAGGAAAATTTATTTAAAATAAAAACGGGTGATCCAAGTAGATGTACTTTTTTCAATTACTTAAATCACGCAATTATAATGAATGAGTATGTGCTTATGTAGGTATGCGATTAGGTCCAGATGTAGGGAGATGGGGAGCTTTGTTGGCTGTTGGTTTAAAACTACAAAACTCTCGCTCAAATTTTGATAATTTATGCGTCGTGTTGAATATAAATATGAAAAGAAGTACAATACGTTATTGTTATGGATGCAATAGCTCCATGACGCGAATAGCATCCACATCAACCGGATAAAATTCTCAAACCCCATCAGTTCATTTGACTTTCAGATATTTAACTGATAGCTTTTTCTTCCAGAAGCAAATTAAATCGAATTTTTTTTCTCATAACTGTAAATGAAATGAAGTCTTACCTGGAGTTAGGGTTTTTGTTTTTAAACTGAAATACAATTTTACTTGTTGCCCTTTTATTATTATTAAAACTTAAGTTATTTGTTTAAAGTATAATTAATAAAATTAATTTCATTTCCATGCAATCCAGGGATCTAGGGTGGAATGTTTCGCTTTATTTGTCGATATCAAATTCTGTCGCAGGTTTTCAGTGATGTGGACTCCGAAATTAAAGTTCCTGGAAAATGAATTGATCTAAATTTCAGGCTAAAATCTTTAGTAAACTTACCAGAATGAACTTTCTTTTCTTAACAGAAGCTGGCATCATATATTACCTTGTCTATCCTCAACAGGGCCAGGTGTCTAAGCCCAAATAGCGTTTTTTGCTATTGTGCCGAAATATGTCAATCAGGTTGCTGCCATTGTGATATAGTTGCTATCCTTTCCTTTACATCGGCTACATAAGCATCCAAAACATCTGAGCGTTTGAGGATATGAGGTTGTTATCAGGCATGTGATTTGGCCACACATCTAAGTTAAGAAGTTACCGTGAATTTTACGATCAGCTTCTTCGTCTGCCTGCAGAGTTGAAAAAGTTAGAAAAGGTCAATGATTTCAAAGCGATTGCGATTGCATATGAAAAAATGTACTTTTATGTATGCCGTCGACAACAGGCCTATGTGAGCTCAGATGTTTTATTCTAAACAGTCATTCCAGTTGTAATTTAAAAATGTTTATATTTTGTTTTTTTGTAACCGCGGTTGGTTAGGGCGTATGAGCAAAATATGCGCACAACCTTATATTTTTTGTTTTGAAGCGGACGTTTGAGGCACGGACCTGTGGAGGCATTTGTGTATATATATTTGTATGAGTGTGTTGGGTAGCGTTGGCCATTTCGTCGCACAAGTATTAACATATCTTGGAAGTATTTACAATAGCGTGTTTCTTTTTCCAAAATACGCAATAGTTAGAAGCGGGCTGAAATGTTTTGCCAGCAGCGTGCTTTCGTTTGTGTATGGGTTATAAAAAATATATTTTCTTTCGAATTTACTTTTCTCATATTATTTGTTTTAAAAAGGTTCACGAAATTTGCATGTATTAGAATCAAGGCGACTGCCGGCTCGTTTGGTTAAAATAATTTTGGTTGTGGGCGAAACATACTATGGAACTAAGGTACTATCTCCGAGCTATTTGCATAATTTCGCAAAACCAAAAAAAAAAATGCTGACTCTTAGAAGCATCACTTGGCGTCAGTTGCGTGAGGCTGATTGTCACCAAACATTCTTATAATTTTTTTGTTTGCTATTTGTTGTATTTTGAGGTAGAAACAGGAGACAAATTAAAATTTTTAGTGTGCTTTTCTATCCTGTTCTCCTTAGACGTTGCACTGAGTATTCGATGAATAAGCTAGAAAACTTGTGTCATTATTTTTCAAATAAATATTAAATTATGGTAAAATAATATTGAAATTTCCAAAAATTATGAGTGCAAAGCAAACAGTAAAGCTTTTGCCGTGGTTTACCTTGAATATGTGATGTCACTTTTATAAACTCCAAAAAATTGGAAATTTGTTAGCATTTGAAGAAAAACATTTTTGCAAGAAATTTAGAAAATTATAAAGTCATTTTTGTTTAAATATAGTATATTGTTGGTTTTAAGAAACTGTCTATTAAATAGTAAGTTTTGAAGTTAATAATTATATGCTTGTATGCAGCGCAGTGTGTTGTTGTGTGTGTTGGGTTTACATAATATATATGCTGCTGAGTTATATCCCAGCGCGTCTACTGCCACCTAAATTTCGAAACATTTTGCCGTACCACCAGCGTTTGTTATGCTCTAGATGTTTTACTGTTGTAAGCGCCGTATAGTTGACATTGATCAGAGTGATGGCAGTTTATGGCGTTCTCATTTGCTGATGTCGACGCGAGCTGGCAGCAGAACTTTTTAGCCTTTCAATGCCTTTACACTTCTTTCTGCACTGCTTTTCTTCTCTTTACTTCTCCTAGTAGTTGAAGCGTACGTATTTCGCTCGAGGTTCTTTAAATGAAATTTAAATTACATTTATCACAATTTTGTGATAACTACGCTTTTTGACTTTTGACAATCCTCAATCTATCACTTCATGCGATTTTGAAGTCACATAAAGAGCGACTACGGAACTTCAAACTATTTTCGAGTAATTAATTTGTATACCCTCAATAGAGTATTAGTAAGCCACGAAGTTTGTAACACCAAAAGGAAACGTCGGAGACTCTATGAAATATTAGGTTGTCAAAAAAGTATTGCTGTATTTTTGCTAGTTGGCGGTGAGAGCGCGTAGTTCCGGTTTTCTTCGTCACATCGCGTCATGCTATACCTTTTTGGAAAGCTCATTTCACGCGTTAACACGTGTTTGATTGATTGTTGTTTACTTTAAGCCGTTCGTGAGTTATAACGTCGCAAACATAAAGAGAAAATACGGCATGTTTTACAGTACTACTACGATAAAGGCAAAAATGCATCTCAAAAGCCAATAAAATTTGTGTAGTTTATGGACCCGATACAGTTTCCATTTCCACCGCACAACGATGGTTTCAACGTTTTCGTTCTGGAGTAGAGGTGGTCGAAGATGCGCCAATTGAATTGGTCGAAAGAGACCGGCGTAGTAGCAGCCGCAGCATCGTGCAACCGAAGTTAACCTTCCTTCATGTTTTTATTTTTCAACTGCGACGGCAGGGGTTTGTTCAATAATTCTTTTGCTGCCTTTAAGCAAAGAACAAATAGAAATGTGGCTATTTCACATAGAAAGAACATGTGAACTAAAAATGCGAAGAGGCCCAGGTAGTCAGGTGCCCGTTTTTGCAATCTCGAAAGTTTTCTAAAAACACGGATCACCTTGTTGCCGTTAATAAACGCGACTTTCAAGCTCGTTCAGTTGCCCACTTAGTCGCATTTTCCATTTGCTCTGGAAGTCTGATGGCTGATGTTTCTTGCCAATCGGTTGACAGTTCGCTGTCACCGTGTCGTTGTTTGCACGTCGCTTTGTGAGTAGCCGAGTTCGCTAGCTCGCAAGGTTGCTTCTCGCCGCAGGGCAAACGGACTGATGAAACTTCTAGCAGAATGAGGGGCTGCGTTGTTATGTGTCGAAGTGAAAGTTTTCACATTTGTATACCAACAACTAAAACTACCTCGGCGTCTGCAATTTTGTGCAGTTATGGCGAGGTATAGGATATTTGATAGTATTTATTTTGCGCCCTTGCCGATATTACCGTTATTTTCATTACATTCATAGTATGACCACTCCTCAAATTGCAAATAAAATAGAACTTTCGCAATTCTATACTTACGGGGGAGTCATTCATTGGAGATTAGCCCCTTCGGTTCAAATCCCAATACCTTCATTTAATTGGACACATAGAGCGGTACAGACAGCAATAAATGTGCTTATGAGCTGTTATGTAGCTGAGCTGCCGCCTCAATAACCGTGTCCTTAAGAATGTGGGGATTTTAATATTTGACAGATGTCGCTTGCAGTTTAGCTAACAGTGGTATTCAAGTATTAGGAACAAATCTCTGTTTCTTTGATAATTCGAAAATGCAAACTCGAGACATCTTCAACAAGAGTTTTATTTAGGTTAGTGTCAAAAATATCGGTTATTCTTCATTGTCAACATCAAAATTAGTTGTAAAAGTTGTTCTTCCATAAGTATGATTACAACAGTGCTAGTCTTTGAAAACGAAAGTTCGGCTCTGTTCAACGAGCGTGCACTGTACAGCTGTCATTTCTGGACAAACCCGCTTTGATATCGGTGAATCGCCTTAATACATACATTCTTGTTGTATTTTGTAATTTCATGAAAATATTGTGTCTGACCTGGGATTGTGCCTCAATTAAAGGCTGCTGGAGCTATGTTGATGCAACGTTGCATATCTTTTATGGAAGGGCAAATAAATTAGATATTTAGTCACGGCCAGTGCTGAGCGAGTATCATTAAATAACAGACAAACTTAGCAAATAAATTTAATTTTAGTATTGAAAAATTATTATATTGCTCGAGCTGATTTAACAAACTAAATAGTACTTTGTGGCTGCCTTCGGGCCACAGACGCTATAGCAGCTAATTTGCTGATGCAACAAAAGCGGAATCGCTGAGTTCACATCTGTAAGCTTCGCTTTCTTTGCATGAATCGCTTGTGGTCGCTGAGGAATTTCTTATTTTCAATGTAATTCGTCGTTTGCGGCTGGCTGAGTCGGGGAAATGAAATTGGCTTCGATTGCAATCACTGCAGATTTATTTATTTCAACATACGGCTTCGTAAGTTTTGCATTAGTGTGTGCGTCAGAGTGTTTGTAAGCTTCGTAGCAGTTTGCTTTGTTAAATAAATGCTTTTCGCTGAGCAGATAACGCCTGATTGCATCTTGATGTTTCTATTAACCCCATCGAAATGGGCATTGTTGCCGTCCGAAGAAATCCGGAAGTCAATTTAGTCGAATTCTAAACTTTCTAGTGAATAGTGAATAGAGAAGGTAGATTAAGTAACCCCGAAATAGATATTACACAATTAATTTTAATTAGATAAGAATGTGGAAGCGCGTACGACAGTATAGGGCGAAAGTAATGTAGTGTTTCGAACGGAAAAGCTTTAAGTTAATTTAACACGCTTAAAAATCTTTTAGACGCATATATTTTATATACAATAGTTTTGTACTTGTCATTACATATTTTATTCTTTTATATCTTTTGGATATTAAGTGAGGCTTCGGTTGGCTAGTAATATTTCAGAGATTTTCAATGTAAGCTTTTCAACTTAATTTTGTGGTCATTGCCTCCGCTGCTCATATTTCACTGTAAATATATTTGGTAATTATATCATATTAAATACGATTACTTACTTTTTTATTACCCCTACTGCATATTCAAAACAAAAAGTGATTTAAGATACAAATAATTGCTAGCCGTATGAGGTCACAACGCTGAGTAACGTTCACCTCCACCTGGCCTATCAGCTTTCCCAATAGAAGGCATATTTTGTTGCGGCAGATATCCGGCTCTACTGACTTACCCCCACGACTACTAAAAATGCTCATACATGTGTGTATGTATGTATTAAAGTAATCGTAATTCCAAACAACGTGTGCCTTTACTTCCGCCACACAGTGTCGCAGAAAAGTGCGAAAGTTTTAACGAAAAAACCGGCAAAGTCATACATAGATTTAGCCAAGGGAGAAAAAAGTGTCAAGGCAGCACACACATTTGTTGTTATTCTGAATTCAATATTGCAACAAGGTTATGCGCCCAACGAAGTTATTTAAGCTTCGGCGCTTTTGAGTCATAAAGTAAAAACTAGTTAATATCTGAGCTAAATTAATCGCGTTTAAGCTCGTCCACCTGGCGTCGCTCTCTTGCCAAATAAGTGGGTATAGTATTCCAGGAAAAGTTTTAAATGGAAAACACGAAATTCGAAGAAGTCGAAATTGCTTATAAAATATGCCCGAAAGATATTTTCGTTCAGTAATTTCAGGTCCAAATATAACTTTATTAAAATGTCTCTGTAAATAAAAAAGCTATAAAACGGCTGAACAATTTTTTGTGTTAAAGGTTTCACTTGAATATTTTTAACGGTAATCACACTGACAACCATTGGTAATGGAAAAAATATTGGACTACAGCAAGGGAAACAAAACACTCGGCAAATGAGTAAATTGATGACGACTGCAGAGCGGAAATTAAAAAGCCATTAAATTAATTCCACCCAATTCCATCGACAAAATTTTTCGCGGCGTGTAAAACTCATTTGTGGGTCCATTATTGGCAATTTACTTAATTAGTTTACTTGTCACGCTTGTTATTGGAGTTTAGTTAAGAACTTTTCGCTTGAATTTCATTCTTTGCAGTCTTAACGTTTACAGGCGTTCGACCTAATTTGCTGTTAATTAAATGAGATTGTGAGTGACAGACAAAGAATTAACAAGTGAACAAATGAATGAACGATTGAATAAGGTGAAGAGATATAGATTAAAAAAATTTCTTCTTTCTTAACTAGCAACAATATCAAAGAGTAGTTAAGGCAACTAACGAGACGTAAAACAGTCATAAGAATGCCACTCATATGAGCACGCGACCAACGAAGAATAATCGAAATAGAAAAAATTTAAGAAAGCAAAAAAAACTGTATTTGAATATCATGTACATTTGGAACTCTGCAATAGAATGGATACGCCAAGAGAAAGAGTACAAAGTGTGGAAGCGACGGAAGAGGGTAATAACAACGGGAAGTTCATTTAGTGCGACCGACGAAAGATAGCACGTGAGTGACATGTGAAAAAGTGAGTAACTGAAAAATAAGAAAAATTAATTTACGTATATTTGTGCCAGAAAGTCAAGGTTTACAAATCTGAACAAAAAACAACCGGGAGGCAGAAAGGTCGTAAATTGTTGCAGAAATGAAAATTGCTGCAAAAGTTGATGGCGGTGATCTGTTGGCATGAGAGACAGAGGGAGAGTTTGCTGCGTACAAATTGCCGCTATTTGATGGGCCGCTGAAAGTCATCATTTATTCAGCCTCGATGAGAAAGTAAATTTTCATTAAGCGAAGTTTTTTTTAGATTATTTTGTAACCGTTCTTTCTGAGACTACACAAATATTTATTTCAAATTTATAAAAAAATTAATTAAAGTGAAATCACAATTATGCTATAGCGTATGTGGGTAATGCAAAATTGAAAAACTTCGAATTATTTTGCTTCCCACAATATATGCCGCCAATATTACATTTCGAAGCGCTGAATTGGTGATATTGACTTGGCTACGAAAGAATTGATGATTTATGTTTTATATCAGCGATGCCAATATCCTACAATCATGCCCACGCAAAGTGAGAAGGAGGAAAGAGAAAAGTGCAACAAAATCTGTTTCGGAGAGGTAATTGACGGCGAGGCATATGCTCATCAGTTTACATACATGCACGAACCTGTTCCCAGTTGCAAATATGAAATCTTTACTTCACATTTTATTACTTTAGAGTTTTTTGAGCTATACTCTACTCTCTATATGAGATTTGTAATGAATGTTGGAGTTTTCCACTGTTCTTATTGTTATACTCTCGCAACAAAGTTGCTAAAGAGAGTATTATAGTTTTGTTTACATAACGGTTGTTTGTAAGTCCTAAAACTAAAAGAGTCAGATATAGGGTTA
>NW_017537035.1:73087-130231 GCF_001853355.1 Bactrocera latifrons | reverse complement strand
GTCGTTTCTTTTAGGCATTTCCATATACAGTTCAAAAATGGAAGAAATCGGATAATAACCATGCCCACCTCCCATATAAAGGTTATGTTGAAAATCACTAAAAGTGCTTTAACCGACTAACATAAAACGTCAGATATATTAAATTTTACGGAAGAAATGTCAGAAGGAAGCTGCACCCGGGTTTTTTTTTTTTAAATTGAAAATGGGCGTGGCGTCGCTTACTTATGGATCAAAGACCATATATCTCAGGAACTACTCAACCAATTTCAATAGAATTAGGTATATAATAGTTTGTGAACACCCTGATGGCATGTACCAAATATGAGTGAAATCGGTTCACAACCACGGCTGAAATCTCGATTACCACTTTATCATACGAGAGTATAAAATATTCGGTGACACCCGAACTTAGCCCTTCGTTACCACTCTTTGCTGGCTACTGGGTGGGTTGGTGTGAGCGGAACTGATTTTAACAATTTTGTTTCTGAGAAAACATTTCTTACATTCTTACTCTGAATAAGAGGATTAACACAAAAACGTTATTTTGCTTCAAGTACCAGACACAAGAATTTATAACCACGTATTTATATTCTAAAAAGGGAGTAGAGTGTTTCTGAATGAAAGAGCGAAGCAACGAATACAATTAATGCTGATGTTGGCTTAAAGTTAAAGTTAAAAGTGAGTTCTGGATTCCATCCACACTTTAATATTGGTTCGCTTCGTGTAAATATTTCATTTGGTAATTTCAATTAAAATGACAGCAACCCTGTGTTTTTCGGAAATACGTGTGGCGAGTGCAGATTTATTCATGTGAACGTTTTCACATACATATCTTCACTTAAATAAATAGCTAAATGGTAAGTTTAGAGATTGATTTGAACCCAGTATAAAATTAATTCAATATATGTAGTTTCAAATATCAAATTTTTGGAATTTCTGTGCTTCCAGTTTTAGACTCATCGATCAAAATATAAGAAATCTCAATGAAATAAATTTGAAATTTGTTTCAGACTAGAATTATTTGAATCGATTGAAATGAGAAATCGTTTCCGGCCGATTTGCGCCATTTTTGCTAATAATCAGAATTCAGGAAATATCAGAAAGGGTAGAACTAGATAGATGGAAGGATAGGTTCTAGAAAATATTGTTTGTCAAAGTGAAATAGTACTATAAATATAAGATTAAATTGTTATGAAATAGTTTTCATGGCTGATATGCTTTTAATAATCTTGCTCTCATATTTGAATGTAAAAATATATAAAACTAAAACCGATCATGAACTACGACAATTTAAAAATACCAATGTACCTACATATATGTGTATGGATGAGCTTAGAGGTAAAATAAATAATGAAAAAAACTGTGGTAACCTTCACTAAACGCTGTTGACTTACAACATGTCTCAGGCATTAAATAAGATAAGCTTATGTATGGAATAATCGCCGCAACCAAAGAAGGAGATATTGAAGAGCTGGAGGTTGCATTGGGCGACAACTAACACAGGCAGAACTTTTATTGATTATCCGCGGTGATTCTTAGCATTTTTGTGTGTGTAAACATCTATGTTTTTATATTTTAATTATACAATTTTCGCAAAATTTTAGTCTGTGCTTGCCCACTTATCCTATATGAGTCACTCGTTGTAAATTTAAAGGCAGTCTACTCGCCTGTTATACATGAGAACATCCGGTTTCCAAAGTGTATGTGGAGGAGTGCGGTGATCTCGTACGCCGCCATGCTCGCTTGAATTCCAGCGCAAGTTCATATCATTCCACTGCTAAGCGGTAAAAAGGAAGCGATGAGTTATAAATATACAAAGAACTTTTGAGATTGGGTTTATTTCAAGAAATTAACTATAATTTATAAGAATGAAAAAACAGCTATTACAGTGGTAATTTTTAGCTCAACAACCTTCGTATTTAATTGAATTCATTAATTTGTTTTCTTTTTACCAGTGTAGTCTAGTCTAAATTTGCGAATTTGAGAAATAATGTTGCCATCTGTATCACAACCAAATTCGTTCGAACTTCCAACAATGATCGCACTCTTTCACTAAGATCCGCTATGACGGTCTAATTTAACAAAGCGTTATTAATAGCGCGGTGTTGCAATGTTTGTGGAGCTAAAATACAGTTTGCGTGTGTTACCAGAAGTAATCGAGAAACATGTGGCGCAACCAAATACTCACCAGCGGGTGTGACGTAGGCAATAATGGAATATTAAGAATGCAGCGCTAAGAGGAATGCATGTAGAGTGGAAAAGGGTAAAAACTGTGTTAATGCTGCAACTAAGTTTGAGCAAAGAAATATGATGACACACATACTCGCTCTGTTTCAACAGTGAGAGAATTGGACAATCTGTGACAAATATGTGCAGCTTTCTATTATAGACAACATCAAAACTGGATCTCCAATTTCTGCAAAAAGGCATTTTTGGCAAATTCGGCAAAGAACGTGAAAATAGAGGCTCGCCTATATGATTGAACAAATAACAACCACTAGAACAATAGCCCAAAGAGACCAATTACAGAAAGGCAGCACTGCAAGCTGAGGGAGGGAAAACATTTCATCGTGAGTTCTGGCAAAGGAGCGGCGCCAACTGTATATTTCACAAAGAATTTGAGCCTATCTCATATTTGTGGAACAAAAACGAAAAGTGTGACTTTTAGAAAGCTCAATACACTTATATGCGTACGCACAAGCAGACATAGAAGTGTTGATAATGCCTTACTAGCAGATTTGCCACATTTCGTTTAGCTTGTGTGCAATTTACACGCCGGAATTCATAACTAAGTTTTCGGTGATTGCGAAAATATGAAAGAAAAGGAATATGAGGATAACAATGACTGTGGCTGTTTTCGTACTTTTTAATACAAATAAATATTTTAATTTTTTTTTTTTTTTTTTTTTAATCCGTACAAGCTTTACAAACACACTTACATCTGTCATTCACTAGCAGTAACAGTTACATGTACACGTAAGTGACAAGCCATTAATGTCACTTATACGCACCGTCACACTCCTCTTTCCTAAAGAATGCTCATATATTAAAATGCTGCATATTAAAAAATGCTATCTTGGATTACAATACAGTAATTGCATCTCTATGAGAAGATTACGTAAAAGGACTTGCTGTAGAAAGTTTCTAGAGGGCTGAATGTGGATGGAGGACCGTGATTTGAAAGAAGATAACATTCTTTTCTAAGCGTCTGCTTGAGAGTGTGAGCGTGTTAAATTCTACTTCAACATCAAATTTCGCTAAAACCCGCTTAAGTGAATTGAAAATTTGCAGTTAGGGCGTTATTGGAATTGCTCAGATTTGTCTCCTTTTGCTTCGGCTTTGTTTTTTATTCACTTTTTGATTTAACACTTCTCTGATTGCTTTGGATTTGAGTTGTCACTGTTCGTTATATCCGCTTTGTGCAGGGCTCACCACGGGGTAGCGTATAGAGATAAAATTTCTGCGCTTTCCTCAGCCTTGCGTTCATTATCTGTTCTTGGCTGTCAGTTTAAGTTAGTTGTCAGGGTTTTGATATTTTTGTATTTCCCCCTTCCAATAGTTAAAGGTTTGGAGTGGGCCAGCATAGTTCCTTATTACTTACACTCGTTTTCGTGGTCTGAACAATTTCTATTCAATTTATTTTCTTATATTCGCGTTCTTTCTTACTACTTAGATGAAATTTCACCGAAGCAAGACGAAGTTTCTTGTAATTTTCGGCCTCTGTTTCAGTTATCTTTCTCTTGTATTATAGAGCTCGAGGAAATTTATTATTAAATTTTAACCGACACAAGGGGATGCATATGTGAGGCATTAGCCAAGACATGAACCTCACCGCGAAACGCACAACATTCCGCAGTCTTCGTACCAGCAAAATTGTTTCTTAAAGAACGAATAGTATATTAAGGATTTGCAAGTGTGTATGGCCAAAATCTATTAAGTTTTATTACAGAAAAATCCACTGCATCTCAATAGATACATTCCGATGGCAGATTTTTTACCAAAACTTAACCAATAAAATATTGAGGAAGTTCTGCCTTGTCATATGAGAAAGATTTTAGGAATTATTTTTGCTTACCAAAGGAAAAGAAATTAGTTGGGAGCACAAAAAAAATCGAATGACGTCATAAGAAAATAATGAACAAAAAGTCAAATAGCAAATATAAATATAATTTTAGTATTTAATGCTGCCTCTTACAATACAAATTCTTTCCTATTTCTTTCAAATTTATGTTTATTTGCTGTTTCCAGCTATAATAGGTGTTGACATTATTCCCCGGACAGACGATTTGTCAACGCCGAAGATTAAAGTGTCTCTAATCGAACTCTGTGACGCTAAGACATGTTCAGATTTGAATAAATTTGCATTTTGACCACGAGATCCCCTTCGCTTTGATAGAATTTGCTTATTTTGTTTTTTTTTTTATTTATGCATTTAATGTTTCGTTATTTGTTTGATATTTTCGGTTTCATGAGAGATTCTTATTATTGTACCATTTCTCGGATCTGCCGATATCGGGCCACTATAACATATAGCTGCAATACACACCGAACGATCGGAATCAAGGGCTTATATTTAAAACTTTCACATTTGATGTGGTATCTTCACGAAATTTTGCATGGATAACTGCTTAAGGTAACAATATAATCTCTGCAAAAATTGTTCTGATCGAATTACTAAAGCATATTGCTTCCGTATAAATTAAACACATACTTACTAAAATAAATGTACCTGTGAAGGGTATATAAGCATCGGTGCAGCCGAGGTTAAATCCTTTCTTGTCTTGAGACATTTTATGCGTCATCGACTGCAATGTTTATACGGAATTATCGAATCAGTAAAGAAACCCTAGAGTTCCACGATCAAAGAATCACTATTTGAATCCTAAGGAGCAAATGGAATTATTTAGACAGGTCTGGAGAAAAAATAAGCTCAATTAAGCTAGTTATAGTATAAAAAAACTCACAGACATCTTTTCCGTCTGCAATAGATTGAATTACATCTTACAGTAATATCTAAGAAAAGTATTTGGTGGCATTGTTGGTTTACCACTTACTTACGTACATAGATGATTTCTTTAGCACTTACACCTTAGCACCCACTCCGGAATAAAACCTTTTTTGTTATGGCTAAATGATTGCTTTTTAATTCGTTAGGATATTCACAAGTTGTACAAATGCATTTACGCGTTTACAATATTTTAAGTATAATGTTAAAGAAAAAAGAAATCTCCTTGGTCGGGTACTAACGGAGACAATGGAGGCTGCATCAAGTATATATGTGACCTGGTCTACGGAAAAGGGGCTTAATTGTCAAAAAATCTTAGTTTATTCGGATGGAAGATGAAATGCCTTTTCACGTGATAGAATCCAAAAAGTCATAAACTAGTTTTCGCACGTTAGCTCCCTTTTCGTAGACAAGGTCACATATAGGAAAAAATCAAAATTAGATAGGATGAACTGCTGCGCGTCGAAGATGAACTGATGAAAACCGCGAAAATCTGCTGCGCACCGAAAATAGCCAAACAAACGTCCGCTGTTGTGTGTCGCTCGTAGATCGTGATCGGAAAAAGAGGGCCGGCCTCTTCCAGGACGAGGGTTTTTGTTCGTTGGGCTGTGGAGAGTTATGGTAGGTTGATGGACGGCATGGATTGGTGTGTGTATGGGTGTAGACTTCTGCTTCCAGTTGATGAGTGTTGGTCTCCAACTGTGGTGAATGTGCCAGTGTTGCTTTGTGAGTGGTGTGTTGTGTGGTGTAGTGGTGTATGAGGGCGGGAAATTTAACTCATTTAGCCAGCGAGATTGGTACCTACGCTGAGCTAGATCATAGTCATGATAAATCACATCATTCTAACCTTCAGTTTAATGCAAATATACTGAATTTCAATTCTCAACATATTCGATTTAGCGGTACCGGAATATGAATCGAATTTTATCCGGCCAATAACTGCTATTTCGGCGTTCTGACCTTTTTTTGGATCGGTAAGGATTAGTGTTTTAGATTAGCAACTACATTTTATGAGTTTGGAAGTGTTTTAGATACTGACTGGTCTGACTGGTACATACTATTACCCGACAAACTTTTTGTAGTTCCTCATTATCGTGATTTCCTGATTATCTTTTTAATTAATTCTCAACGAGCTGAATTGCTTCCTGCTGTGTCAGTACACACAAAAAAATTATAATAACAAATTTACAAATAACGCAAATCTTAATTATTTCTACCTAGTTTGCCTAAAAAAAAACCAGCACCACATTCTAAATGTGTTTCTTGCTTGAAAATTATTCAGAGATTCAATTTGATTTGAAAATAATTAATTTTCCTTTGAAATTAATATGTGTGTACATGGCTTTCGTTATGATGGTATTTTTAAAACAAATTAAATGAAGCATTGAAAACATAATAGAAGGGGCATTTTTGTGGCATCAATTTGACGATTTTTCGTTAGACAGCTGTTAAAGCGGAAAGTCGTGCATATTAATTCTAACCAAAATAATAAATTTATACATAATTTTAACTTTAGCGAAGCTATCAAAAACCTGAACCACAAAACGACTGTGCAATTAGTCCGTAAATTAAAAACGACTAAAATGTTGAAGGCCACGAGATCACACATACACACTCTTACACTTTTATGCGGAAGGTAAAACATACAAAATGGCAAGCCGCGGACTTTTGGCCAATTAGGGCTCTCAACTGAGTTGGCTCCCGTTGTTGTTAATGCATAAACTCGGCGAATAATTGTGGCCCAAAAATTGTTAGCGTCAATAAAACTCGTCGGTGCAATTTGCGCTTGTTGGCGTGCTGTAAATAAATAAATGCCAATAACAACAACATGCACGTTTGCTTTGGTGATGATAATGTTTTCACAAAACAGTGAAAAACCTGCTTTGAAAAATTCGCCCAGTTTCTGCTGCTGTTTGAGCGGTTTAACTGAAACCGATTCTAAAAATTTTATAAATTTTCCCATTTCACTGATTTGACATCTGTTTAATTCAATTTATGTGCTGGCGGTGAAATTCGGTACAAATTTATGTAATTGTTGGTCCTTCAAAAGTGTCAAAATGAAAACTGTATTGCCTAATTACTTTAATCATATCACAGTCATAAATATAATTTCAATTGGAAATTAATTTGAATTTATAATTATGTTATTAATCACTGTTATGCGACAAAGGGGTATGTGCTCGCACGTTCATTGCACGTTAATATGTCTCCATGTGAAATAGAATGGGCTCCAGAATGCTTCACAAATTTTTCATCAGAATTTTATCATGCAAGGAAAACTGGAAAACACAAAGTATACAGGATTTTTTGAATCTATCGCTCCCTGGTGACGATCTATATGTCGACTGGTGCGATAGAATCTGCTGTCCTTAACGATTGCCCAGTGAGAATGACATGCCATTTCATTGATTTGTGTTATCGGTGCAAAATTTCTGAAATTCCGGAAACTTCATCAAAAATCAACCGAAATCATTATCGAAATTCATGGAAATGGCATTGAACGTCTCCAAGCCATTGATTTATCACATTTTTACCGAACACAAATTGACTGCCGACCAAAACTCGCTCAGAATCCAACATTCGATCGACACTTGTGGCCGATTATTCGAACAAAAATCACATTTTAATCCTCACGTTTTCAGCGCTATGCAGACGTAGAGGCTACTCAAAAGGTTTGCACCGACATACTCGTACTAGCGGCCAAACCGGCCATCGAGCTAAAACACTCGTTCGGCATGCTTTTGAACCGTGCAGAAAGCTGTATTGAAGCAGTAGGAGACTATTTTGAATAAAATAAATTGATTTTGCCGAAAAACCCATTTGTTCAGTTTTTTTACAGTCCTGTTTACTTTGGAATAGCATTGGAAACGTATTCTGCGAATGACTAAGAATTTGTTAAATGACTCGCCTTGTATCAGGGAGTTTTTTTCGTACGGAGCTGACAACTAATTTGATGCACAACCTTAAAGGTTTAATAATTTAAAAAGGGTTGAAATATAATTATTCAATACATATTTAAGAAATAACTTCGCAATAAAAATCATTTTTTACCACGGAAACCTTACATCCACTTAATGTGCTACAGCACTCCTCTAAATTTCGATTTCATGCAGAAAAGCCCATCTGATTCTTTGTGGGTCGTGATTATAAATTAAAAATGTATATATTATTCTTTTTGAAATAGCTCAATTTAATTTGTTTGTCTTTCTGCTTGACTGCCGCTTTTAGTTTTGTGGTTTTCTTTTGGTTGCGCAGCTAATTATGTGTCGATAAAATTCCATATGCCGATGGTATACCAAAAAGTGAGTTAGAAATATTAAAAACTCTTCGAAAATAAGAACACAAAATTATAATAAAATAAATTTAGAAGCAAATTACGTTCATCGGAGAGTAACCTACAAAATGTTGGATATTTCAGTTGTTGTTTGATGAGCCCAAAGGTTGCGGAAACAACGGGACATCTGTGAAGGTGTGATGAGGAGGAAAATGGGAAAGGTTAACTTTGCACGGATGATGGACATGAGTATTGAAATTTCAAATACACATTCACTAATGAGTTCATTAACCACCAAACCAACGAATTTTTTTCGATTTCATAAGTGAGATAAACACGATAAGTCTAGGCGAAAATTAAATATATGTACATAAGCCAAAAATGAAAAAAAATGAAGAACTCAACGGAAAAATGGAGAAAATATTAAAATCAGGTATGTTCAGTGAGCTTTAAGAAGACCTAATTTGAGCATTCCTTTCCCATTATATCAAAAATATTTGGAATCATATTTCCATACTGTCGTTATTGCAAAATTAAAAAATTTTGTTGAAGGCAAATTAAATTAAATTTTCTAAGCGAGTATCCTTTTGCACAGTATCTTCAGGAAATTAGGTTGCGTATTTCTTTGTCTCTTGCCTGTTTTGTTCGCAAATGAGCCAATAGAATAGCAATTAGCCGAAAGAATTGTTGGAGTCTTTTTGTTTATTCTACCGGATTTTTAAGTTTTATTTGTCGTGTTTTGCTTTTATTTGGTCATAACTTAATTATAGGATCCTATTTCTTTCTTTGAAAGTTTTATTACACCCTTGCAACACGTTGGTTCAGAGTATAATAGTTTTATTTACCTAACAGTTATTCGTATTGCCTGAAACTAAGCGAGATACTCGTAGATATAGGGATATATAAATAATAATCAGGTTGGAGAGAGGAGTTGAAATCCGAGTGACTGTCCGTCCGTTGATACATATCTTGGCAAAACTTGGTGTGCGCGTTTGGAAAAAAAGTACGAGTTCGTAGATGGGCATTAGTAGGTTGCTGCCTCGCCTCCAAACTACCGGTATTCGCAAACTTATAAAGTGCCATAACTAAGCACTAAATTAAGATATAAAACTATTATTTGGCATAAAACTATTATTTGGCACAGGGATTCGCACCAGCAAGGAGCAACTGTGGGCAAAAAGTAGGCGCTGCCCTCACCCCCTATTAAGTCTAACAAAAATCTCTCTTAAACCACTTAAGCTCCAACTACAATCAAAATATTATAAGAACTCCCACCGACAGTGTGAAATCGGATGGTAACTTAGCCCACTAGCCCCACGATAAATCAATAACTAAATACACCGGAGACAATAAGTTTTACAATCGAGAGAAGGTACCAACCTTTACAGCAAGCCACTTTACGAGCAAAAAGTGTGCAAAATCAACAAAAATTGTTCCCGAGTATGTGGACCCGAGCATCTCTAGCATCCTTTTTACCGAAAATATTGGTCAGTGTGTCAGACTTATAACTGAAACTTAGAGAGAACCTCTCCGGATAGTAGTAGGTAGCACACAGACAAATGGGGTTGAATAGAAACAATACTAGCCCCCTCAAACCATATATAAACATTTTCGAACTTCCGGGTGGCTCTATACCTTATTTATCGCCTAATGTGGGAGTTATTTTAGTAAAATTGGGACAGCATTATTTTGTTATGACTGTGCACACTGGTGTTTATAATAAATATAATCGGGAAGGAGTTGGCCCTAGACCCCATGTACTTGAAGGTACTTCGCTGGCTTTAATTCTTGTAAGTGGGAAGAGTATAAAATTCTCGGCTATAGCAGAACTTAGCTCCTGCTTACTTATTATTATTGTTGTTGCTGTGGCGTAAAATAGCAGAATTTGCATGACAAGTTTCTCAAGACTTTTTCACTTTTATTTCACCGTCGACAAGCTTTTTATGTATGTTACGCAACTCAACTCATTAGGGATGCTTCACTGCATAAAGCAAGAAACGAAGGGACAGCAAAGCAGCGAATGGTAAACGCTAGGAAAAAGGATAAAATGCAATAAGAAGCCTTTAATTCTGTTTTGAGCGTCAGCTACCACAATGCAAGTGAGATTTTTATTAAGCACAGAAATTACTGCTAGTAAAACACATAGCTGCGAATGAAAAAGTGCAAAGTCTTCGTGCCAACTTTCGTGCAATTTATTTGCCAAGCTAAAGTGGATGGACAACGAAACACAAACTCAAGCGAAGATATGGCTTATCTGTGATAATTCGATTTACTTCGCTTCATCTTCCTCATCTTTGTTTTTGTTCAGTCGACGCACCTACCTGCTTTTGCACTCCTTTGTTAGAGCCATTTTGCCGCTTGAGATATTAAAATGTCTTACGTGGCGAAAAACTGCATCGTCATCATGAACAACAACAACAACGACTGAAGTGATCAGTTGGATAATAATGTTTTCTGGAGCAGCGGGGCGTATGCGTAACCTCCGAATGGGTTTTGTTTTGCCAGTAAACTGAAAACTGTTTCATTCTGCCACACCAGTTTTCTCGCCTGTACATACATATGTATGGCCGTCGTATGTTCGTTTAATTGTTTTTTTCTTGCTTTTGAAAGCGACGCTTGGAGTTGAAAACATAGAACCCCGCATCGATAGCGACGAAAAGGTGCAAACGACCAAACCAAACCAAATTCGCATCCATATTCTCATTTATAATAAATTCGCTTTACCACTACTCGTGTGTATCATTTCCGTTACACTGATCGTTGTGGTTGCTGAAATAGAGCAGATGGAACACCAAAGGCGAGGCAGGGCAGCGTGCAGCGTGCCGCGTGCCGCTTGGCTGTGGCTTTGCTTTGCAGTTGCTTTATTTGGATTTTACGCAACTCATAACTGTTTTCATTGCCATTGGCGTTAGCGTCACTGAGGTTCTTGTTATCGTTAACATGACACAGCTCGGCCAGTAACAAAAACAGAGGTTGTTAAAGCGGTAGCAGAGCGATGGTTTCTAGGCATTTACTTGGATGAAGAGGAATCAGTTCGGATAAATTGGAGCCTCTTTGTATTTTGTATTGCTTATTTTAGCAATTGCATTTTCACATGCTATCATTTTAAACGTATTCAGTTTTGATAAACAATTTTATAGTAAATTGCTGGCTGAAGGTAATCAAACAACTACTTCCAAGTATAGTACACTTTGGATACAAATTATTTACACAAATTTAAATAAAGTTTATTGCAAATGAAAAAACCGTTAACGGCATGTTAATATATAAAGTGTCTTTTCATTTACTCATAGTGACAACTTCATTAAAAATGCTTTTGTTTTTCTCTCTTCACAGAAAATTGTTTAGAAAATTTTAAGCCCAAAAATAGAGAACTTTATTAAAATAAGACTCTTGTGTAAAGATTTTTAGGTACTGTGTATTAGATTTTTATGTTCGGTAGATCAATGAAAAATATCAAATGGTAACGTGCAGAGTCCAAGAAGACTTTTTTGCTATTTAGGTTGCAGTGAAGCCTTAAAGTACTTAAGCTATGTAATTAGAACTCGCTAAATTAGTAAAGCTACACAAAAAAAAAACTTAAAATGACTGCTAACGTACTTCTAAAAAGTTAGATATTATATTTTATAAAAAAAATAGACAGCACGTTGCATCAGCCATGCTAAGATTTCATAATTCATTCATCTGTTCACCAGTCAAAACAATACAACAGGATGTGGCACAGTTGGATAGGAAAATCCATAATTAAAGTAAAGTGAAATGTAAAAACATCCACCTTTGCAAATTAATCTCTAATATATGGTCTTCATTAAAATAAGAAATGAATGCCAAGTTAATCAACTCTATCAGTATTGAAATTTTATGTGTTCGAGTTTCGTCATGGAAACAAATTTATATCAAATACGCAATAATACTTCAAATCGTGATTTTACAGCTTAGATATTTCAATGACGATATGTATGAGTAATATGTTCCTTATTTGTATAATAGGAGTGAAGTTATTGATAAAATCATAATTACCATCGGTCACCCAGCACCAACGATATTAACCAGAGCCCAATGCTTCATGCACGTCTTTCATTCTACCACTCCATAACACTAAACTCCTCATGTAACCTTCGTTTTCGTAACCTTCAGGATCGGAATGTCGCCATTATGTATATGTATGTCTGGACACTTTATTCGCCGCCTGCACGCATTTAACAGCATTTGTATGCGCGTCACGTGCCACATCTAAGCCGAACAGGAAGCAGTGCGAAGGCCACGAAAATTCAGTGACTTTGTAAACTTTTACTCATTTCGTTCGAAATTATTTTGTTCCTCTCTCTTTATATCTCACTCTCATTCATTTAGCATTTATTTTTGCTTTTCCTTTCGCCGGGAAGCCCCAGACACATCTTAATTATCGTTTTCCTTATATCTTTACCATTATTTTTATACCGTTTTTTTTATACTCATTAAGCGTAATATTGGCATGAAATGTGCGAAAATTGGAGGCATATGAGAAACATTTGAATATGAATAGGACAAGCAAAGGGGCTTCTAAGCAATTGCATACTTTCATTTTGGGGATCTATTTTTACTACAGAACTTTTACCTTTTTTTAAACTCGAAGGGCTTCGTAGCGTGTTATTAAATTTTTGTGACGTAAATTATGTAATATGCATTTAGAAAAACAGCTGGAGTTTCGATTTATGTTCTTTTATGATTATCGAGGGGGCTGAACGAGAGAAATACCATAAAATAAATGAAAATTTAGAAAACAACGTAAAGAAATGTTAGAATGTAGATAAATCCTCAATACAAAATTGGTAATTTGTTGGAAAATACTTTAATTTGCAGGGCAAACACATGTAACATTTGTAAATGGTCGAAGAGTAAAGGGGAAGCAAAATATTGTGTATGTGTGTGTGGGTGATTAAGAAAAGAAGGGCTTTTTGTTTTCGGCGACAGCGTGAATTATTAAAGGAACATGCGGAAAGTGGAAGAAAACCGCAAGTAAATAGTATGTGTGTGCGTGTGTGTGAGGGCATAGAGCGATAACTTCCGGAATGAAATGATAAATGTTGTAAGAGTTTGCGTGTGTCAATTCTGTGGTTCTTAGAAAGCGTTTCTCGTTTCTTGTTTCTCAATATGCTTGCCAATGAGCTAGCGGTTGAAAACATGCTTTGAAAATTAAAGCGCCACGAAGCATTAAAGTGGCATTATTTTCTAATTACGCTCGCGGTATCGTCACGTCAGCTACTCAACTCAAGCGGTAAATGCCTAACGCCGGTGTAAATGCTTAGGAGTATATACTATGTGTGAATAAGTGCACTAGTGTGACTACAAATGAGAATACTCAGCGGAGGATAATCGCGACAAGCGTAGCATAACAATAGGCGTTGTCAGCGTTGGACTAATGAAAGCATTTACATTCACCTCTGTGAACACGCCTTACCTTGATGATTGTCTGCTATCCTCAGTTTTTTTAGTTTTTGTGCTGTTAGACGAACTAAAAAGAGGAAATTTACATTTCTATTGTCTTTCCAAGTTCCTCATATTATTATTATTATTATTTTTTTTTTTTTTTTTTTTTATCTGTGTTATTTACATCGACTTTTTAACATTTTCTTTATAAAAATTTACATTTTGTTCTTTCAATTAGCAATTTTATTTGGGAATAGAGATTGATATGAAAGAATTATGTGCTGAATGTGCATTGTAGAATACACATTTATACCACTGAGGTAATTGTGCCTGAAGTGAGTATAGTGAAAAGTGGAAGAGGCGGTGAAGATCATGGAAAGTCAAGGCCATGGCGATGTTCATGATGGAAGTATTATAAAAAATTCGTTCATTTTAGAGACTAAAATTTAGTTTCTCTGCTGAGTTAAAAAAAAAAAAATAATAATAATAATAAAAATATTTCAAAATTGGTAGCATGGAGTGTATAGTATACTCTTGAAATGGCCGCTTTCATTGTGAAGTATGAAATGAAGAAAAACTTTGTAAATAGAAAAATCTGTGACCTATGAGCGCCGTTATTGCCAGTACTTAGAAAACTTTGCTGTGAGAGTTTGTGTTTGAAATTTCTGTTGGCGTCAACCACTTAGACGAGGAGTAAATCGTAGGTATAAACCACGAGAGATACTTTTGCGTTCGTGCTTTTCGCTGCACGAATAAAGTTCAAATGAAACACTCCTTTATATCTAATATGGCAGAAGGGTGAAAACAGCAAAATCTCAAAATGCCTTTAAAAGTCGTACTCCGCGCAGATACACTGATTTACGAAAGTTAATGTTGTGTTAAGTGTTTGCTTTGAGTTCTGCCATGCCGAGAGGAGACATGTTTGACGTAGCAGCAAGCATCAAAAACAGTAATGCACATATTGTGGGCAACCTCTCGGTCGTCGCCGTGGCGTATACGTGATTCAAGAAATTTAAAACCGGAAACCATCAACAAAAATGGTTGAGTCGAGTTGAGTGGAAGGAAGACAGCGATGCCAGCAACATGAAAGGTCGAATCTCACACCTTTCGCACACTCGCTTACACCTCGAGGCGTTCCTAGCACTTTGAATGTGAGGACATCAAGGGCTGTGCTTATGGTTGTGTTTCGTGGTTGTGATGTCTTATTTGCTTCAGTTTGTTGCGGCAATCTTTACTAGCGATTTGTTACACGCTTTTTAAACCGGCTTGCGTTGCTATTGTTATATCTGTAATATAACGGTACATTTTGCCCTCATTGATAATTTGTATGATTGCCTTTATCGTTCTTGCTTGCTTTTTCTCTCCTGTTGTCACCTTTCTCTAACCATTATCTTTGCTCTTTACTTCCTTGTAAAAGCGTGTGCTTCTCGCTAAGTCGCCTTCCTCGTTGTCCTCAGTTATTGTGTTTCAAAATTGAATTTGTCTGCCCCATGCTGGCTTGGCTTTATTTTGGAAATAAGGTTAGCCCGATAATGAAGATGTAGTGGAAAATCACTAACAACACATTATTTGCAGCAGAATTTCTATTTACTCACCTGTTCGCTACTTTACGGGTCAACAAAGAACTGAAATTTGGTGGCTGGAGGATAAAGATTTGGAAATTTGATAAGCTAATAAAAGCCATGATAGAAGAGTTTGTGTGTGTGTGTGTGGCTGTCAGTAGCTGAGCGATTAAGCTGTTAAGTTAGTTGTTTCCTTTATTGTTGTTTAATGTGTGGTTAACGGTTCAGCTCTTTTTGAAAATTTGTTTATCAGAAACCATATGACGTTTTATGTAAGTGTTTATTGTGTCAGTATTGAAAATTCTCTTTTCGAAAAACTATTAAATATATAAAATAAGAAAGTTCTGTTATCATGAACACAAAAGATAAAAAGAAATAATGGTTTAAAGTCTCTCTTAAAATGGACCATCTTTAGAGACCAATATGCAGCTTACAATATTATAACCTTAAATTACAGCTAATTGAAATAGAGGCTAAAGTGACCCTAAACGAACACTAAACAAGGAAAAACGATAAGAGGAAAGCATCCGTCTTCACTAAGATTTTTAATGATAACGAGTCAAAGATCAAATCTTAATGTATACAATGCTGTCATTCAAAACTAGAGCGCAGACATTAAGATGTCATACCACGCTATTTAATATTTCAGCATGTCCTGATGATGATGAATGAAATGCAGAGTCAGTTGGGAAGTTTAATTTTTGGCTTGTTTGTCTCGTTAACGATAGCTGAAGTTCATAGACTGAAAATACCGTTAAACGCGTTCTACCTACTCACATTCGGAAAATAGTGAAACATCAGTGAAGCAAATTGTTAATCGCCGAATTAAATTCAACATTGCTCGAGTATCTGGCAGCTGTCAGCGTGAAATTCGTTAATTTTTTAATAGATAAATGAGATAAAACATGCTGTGGATTGGCTTAATAATGACAGAGGTCTTCAAAAGGAAAAAATGCTAACAAATTATGTAACAAATATTGGAGTGGCAAACACTGTTTCACTCATTTACCAGAATAATTACGTTAAATAACTAAAAGCGGCAGTGATTTGTAACTTTATGCATCTGGAACATTTGGTGAAATTAGACAGATCTTGTAATAGAACACCTTAGATTACATATGTGTCTGCTACATACATAGAGCTCATTACGCAAGATCGAAAATATCCCGATGGTAAATTGAGCTGTTTTCTTATAAAAATCCATAATAGAACCTGCACTTGCATTGACCGATTTTATTCTACGAAAGAGAGAAAGGAATGAAAGCTAAGCAGCAATTTGGGGACTTGGGAAATTGCTGGAGATTGCTTCACTTAACACTGTTGCACTTTGGTTTTGTTACCAATCCAAAAATAAATTACCAGAGGGACATAAATTTTCCAAAACACATGTATTCATGAGCACCTCGATATACTCAATAGATACAAAGGAGACAGCGAAGCATTTTAAAAAGAAACTAAGAAAAATAGAAATTTAAAAAATAAGCCCCGGTGGAGAGGGTTGTGGGTTGAGAGAATGTAGAACATAAAATGCAGCCATTTGTCCTTTTGCAAAATTTGCCCCACACAGCATATTCATTCCAGCGCTAAGTTCACTTTGGTGGAAATAAATGTGTGACAAATAAGTTTACCTCGCGTACATCCACTTACACAAACAGCTACTACAAATACATGTATTTAAATTTTGCTGCATTCACCTAAACATACACTCTTCTCTGTTTTTTTTTTTTTTTCTTGGGGGACCTCAATGCCTGTCATTAGTCTCTGATGCTTTGCTCTTAGTGATTTTACTTTTAGATATCCATCTGAATTGCTTGACGTTAGTGCAAAAGAAAACCCAAACGCCCAGCAAAGTAAGAGAGGTCAAGAGGCGAGTTAGTTTAGAAAAAGAACGACAGACTCGCTGTAGAAAATATTTTCGAGATTTGTTGTGCCATATTTTTAATGAAAAATACATAAATTTTTGATAATAACTGATATTGCTTTTCGGTAAGTTACTGATTATCTTTTTTCTTAACAGCCAACAGTTAACAGCCATCAAACTTCGGCTTCGTTGCCTAGCAAGTGTAGCCAAGGAGAAAGAAAATGGTATGAGTTCCGTAAGCTCAACACCTTGCCATTGGCAGTCATCTCTGCTCTGTCGGCATTTGTAGACTAAAGTAATTTAATTTATTCAAAACTTGTGCGAAGCCAGCGAAATGCTTAATGTTACTATGAAACTTAAGGCTGAGCATAACAAAACGTTGCCAACAACGGAAATGAAATATCGCTTCTCCGGAATTTAATAAAAAGTAAGAGATAGAAATCTAGAATAATTGAAAATACTAATAAACACTTTTTAAGGTTGAAAGTATCCAAAGACGATCCACGTCCAGGACGGGTATCAACATCAACTGATTATCAACACGTTAATAAGATATGGAAACTGGTGCTTAAGTTTCGAAGCTTAATAGTCAGAGGTCTTACTGCCACTGCCACGGATCAAGGAAACCCATTTTGAAAAATCATTTGGGCCTAGGAAAAGCGATTGGATCTAAAATCCCTTAATTTTTTCAGAAAACAGCATCGCTTTAACGGCTGTGGAACAATGATTTACGCCCAATGCCATAAAACGTGCGCGAAGTTATTCTTGAAAAGAATCAGGAATCAGAACAACTTTTGGTTTTCCATCTTGATAATGCACGGTTGCTTACAGCATTGACCTTTCATGAGTTTTACGCTGATTTTTCAATCAATAACGTGCCGCAAATATCATATTCGCCTGTTTTAGCTGCATTTGACTTCTAGATATTCAGAAAACTCAAATGATGAATTAAGAATTTTAAAATTATGAACAAAGTCTTACTATTTTTTGCTCATATTAGTATATATAACTCTTACACTAACCAACATATTCGTCATATTTATACGAGAGTTGCGGATAGTATCGACACGAGTCTATCTATTTTTTCCAATACTCCATACTTTTAACATGCCATATACTTAAAATCTTTTCCTGGTTTTTATTAAGATACCTCACACAAATAGCCTGCTTCATAGAGATCACTAACACATTGAGCATTAATGCGGTATGAAGTTACCAAGAAATTCAAAAATCTCTTCTTAGGTAAATTAGGGAACTCGCTTGTTATTACTGCGTTTGTTTCATTTGTTTTTCTTTTATTTCAACGTTTGCATTTTGTTGTTTCTACCTATTTGTTTTGTTTTAGGACATATATGAGAAGATTCTTGCTTGGATATTTTTATATGGAATTTTTTTTGTCAGTTTTATTTTGGTATGTGATTCCTTGCTCCAATAACGAATGCATATGGTAGTTCTACGTCTGTTTAGATTTGTAATGTTGCTTTTACGAAAAATTGTGTCGTTTTGTTCTGATTGATGTTGGACGTTAGACTCTGGCTTCTGCTTTATCATATGAAAGGGGTGAGAAGGAATAAAGAACTCACGAATGCCGAACCTGAGCAATGAATTGCTCTCAATCAGTCGATAGGTTTTCTATTTCGATGAGCTTTTATGAATAAGGATGCGATGTTGCTGCACTTTCTTAGGCGCTACTCGCAGATATCTGTGCTCTGGGCTAAACTCTCTTTTGTGTTTGTGTATATCATCATTGCGACGCGGTGAATAAATTAAAACTCTTGTAAAATGACAAGCATGTGTCGCCAAATATTGATTTGTTTACCGCTGGTTGAATGTTTTATTTGGTTACTCAAAATTGTTGTTGCTGTTATCAGACAGTTGACAATTGCACACACATACGAGTGAAAACATGTCAGAAAGAGTAAATGTTGATGTGGGCTTTTATTTTATTTCACCATAAGGCTTGGCAACAGTTTTAAGTCCAGTTACCACTTTTGAGTTGTCTGCCACCTCCTCGGCGGCATATACATATATTTTGGCTTTTCGAATTTATCTGTTCTGTTCGGGAATCGACATTCCATTGCTGAAAAATATTTATGCTTGCAAATATTTTACTCTTCTTCCCATTCTGACTGCCCCTTTGCAAGTGTTGCAACTGCTGCGCTAAAAATCTGCATACCAATCTACAGTTTTCCATTGACTTTTTAATTGACGGCCGTTCAGGCAAATCGAATTCTTGCTGTGGAACAGGCAGCTACAGAAGTTATTACGAAATGGAATGAAATGAAATTTCCAACAACTGCCCAGCTTAATTGCAGAGATGGGCAATTTCGGTATAAATGCCATGAGAGCGAAACCAAGCGGAGGGTAGACGAATTATTAAATTGACCATTTTTCCAAGTCAAAGTGACAAACAGCAGTCCACCACTGGCCACAGGATATAAGCAGACAGCTGAATCATTTTTACACATATACTTTTGTCATTGTTCAGACAAAAATTTACTATTCAACAACGGCGCTGCTCAACTCATCTACATTCTTTCATACATACATATAAATATCAAAAGTTTGTTGAACTAAGGTAGCACCGAGCTCAGAAAATGGTCAAAGTATATTAAATTTTTCACAAAGCATTTCTTTATATTATTTATATAGATTTGGACAGACTGTTAAAAAAATTCAAAAGTATAATCTCATAATCAAATTATAATATCCAAAAACTAATATTTTTTATTTTTCTTAAGAAATTTATTGCCGAATGCAATAGGTCCTTCACACGTGGTGCCGTCAACTTGCAACTTAACCAGTCACAGCGAGACACACAGACTACGGCTTTTTGGTACGTGTTGGAGATTAGAAGATACAATTAACCAATAATTGCTGGTAATTTGTTATTTGTTACAATTCGGTGCGGAGAATTTTCGTGTGTTCGTATAACTTACTGCTCACCTGTTTGGCTGCTGTGCCAAAACGGTTCAACGACCTATGGTCCCTACCAGGGATATAGGCAGATTGCAGCAAAAGCATGCTAGAAATGGTTTTTGGTTGAAACAGTACTTTGAATATTATTTCAGCCACAATTTCGCATATTTGTCGGAGTACGTTACTCATACGCCGTGGGCTACACTATGTGTTCCAATATACGTCCTTGCAAGAGTGTACATACGCTTGCAGCGTTGACTCTTGATTGTGCTTAGCCCAATTATCAACTTTCTGGTTCATCTTGTAGCATTTGCATGTGACAATGCGCTTAGTGTAGGCTTTGTGGCGAGAGCAATGGAACTGAAAAATAATAAATTTATTTCTTTTAAAGAACAAAAAGAGAAGTGATACTCGTACTCATTGCGGAATAATGTTAGACTTTTTGTTATTTTTAATTATATTGCTAGTAAGCTAATATAATATTAAATAGAGTTGCCCGAATTCTGGTCAGGCGACAAGAAATGTATATTTAAACCTGAAACTAAAATTAAGAAAATTTAATTATAAAAATAATAAAATAATTATATTATTACTGCATAGTTACCCTAATAACACATATGTATTACTAAAATATTATTCACCTTACTTACCTCAGCGTAATTTTTCACAAGAGTTAACGAAAGTTGAAAATAATTATACTCACCCCTTTTTTTTAATACATATTAACATTACCACCAGTTTAAGCAATGTCGTAAGTTTAAGTGCAGGCAATTGGTTGAATTTTAGAAAATTCACGTGTCCCGATTCTTTTATTTCTCAAAAACTCTTGAGAAGTTTTTTTTCTTGTATTTGTATTCAAATTTGAAGTCAGGAAGCTAGTGAATAATTAAAGCTTAAAGTAAGATTAAAAATCTCACTAGAGGCAAATTGAAGTCTCAAAAAAGTGGTTTACTGCACTAAGAAGCTGAATACAAAGATTTTAAGGTTAAAGTTTAGGAGCAGAAAATTGCAATGCATAAACTTCTCCAAATACACACAATCTTATTTACCAGCACTGTTAAAGCTGCTACAATCACGTCACAACAACACCGCAAAGAATTTCTGAGACAACAACTCGAAGGAAAGAAGCAAAAATTCAATGAGACAAGACAAGAAGCAGCTCTTGAAAGCACAAGTGGTAATGTGGCCTAAGAAGTTCACTCCCCCTACACAGTGCAGAAATATATATGTATTTGTGAAGTAGCAATATTGTTGATTACTCAAGTGAAATAATTATAACTCTTATGATAAAAAGCTTATTTAGCCCAGTCTAATGTTCTTCGTGTGGCTCTTGTGGTGTTGAAAAATGCGGAAATGCAGTGGGGCTTTTAATGGCGGAATGTCGCACTTTTTATGAACAAAACATGCACCTGCACCCGGTAAGATATAACTGATTAAAATGCGAATAAATATTTTCCTCTATATTTTAACCAACTGATTTCTCAGAGTAGCACTAGTTACTTTTTAATTAGCTATGAGAATTCGCTGTATTTGTGTTGGTGTAATATTTTTGTGTGTCCATAAACACACGAATATGTAGTTTGGAATTTAAGCGATCTCAGATGAAATGCACAAGAGTGAACTCCTTTAAACGTGTACTTCCTTCGAATTTTATGTGGCGCAGACAATCTCCTGTTCGTTGTTGAAACGAAAAAGCCTTACATTCCCTTTGGCCACAGTTTAGCTTAATTATCTGTCCGTTTAACTGCATAACCCTAATTTAGCAAATTTTACTACCCGCTATAAAACCATGAACATAGTACGTGGAACAGCAGCAGATATGCTTTTAGTGCTTTCAACAATCGGCGAGCACACATGCATCTCAATGTAGCATTAACATGTGGACTACAAATGCTATAAAATGTGGGTAAAACTTCATATTTGCAGCACTTATCAGCATAAATTAATATGTCTGGGAAAAGGTCTTAACGTGCTACTGTTTTCAGAGCCCACAATGGTTAACACTTGTTATCTAACAATTATGTTCATTGCTACATTGCTACATTGTTACGTGTGTATGCCGGTGATGAAAACGACAATAAAAAGCTTCAAACCGTTGACCTTGGCTTTGGGGTCATATAATGAATAATATTTAATTCGTTGATTATGTGGGGAATCAAATTTGCACAAAATATTTGGCTAAGATAGTTTTATTTCTTCCTTTCCCCTTGAAACGAGCCTTTCAATTGTTTGTAGTTAAATATAACTTAAGTTTCTACAATATATGCATTCTTAAACGCCCTTTGCACAAATGAATGTGAAGAAGAAGAAGACAGCTCAGCCTTGGTAACGAAAGATCGGTATGTGTAAATGTTGTAATGAGAATAACCTTCGTTGAATTTAATTGAAAAGTTTTCCTTTTAGAGTTTAAAAGAGTATACCATTAGGAGTTTTAAGCTCCTTAACTGAAGTGGCTGACCATGCACTATGAAATTGACGAGTGAAAGAAATCAGAGTCTCGGGTAAAAAGAAAAATTTAACTTAAACGTATGTTATTTAAGTACAAGTTTGTATATAGCTTTGGCATTCTGAAATAAGAAAGCATTATTCCTCACTGGACCACTGAAAATATACTTTTGGCTTGTTTCATTATTATCAGACTTTGCATGCGTATAATATATTTGTTTATGGATATAGATATTTATGTTGTATTATGCATTGTATGTAAAGATTTACGGTATGGAAGTAAAAAATATATTCCGAGAAAGTTTTCGTGCTCACTTTAATCAAGAATCAATTTAGAGAGAATAAACAAACGCATTTGCTTTACTTCGAGGAGTCTATCACTCTTTAAATCCCATAACCTACAATAGTAATATATTACAATAATAAATATAGTCTTTAGCTACAACGGACTTCGAATTTCATGCATCAAACTCGAATAAAGGTTATTAACTTTTTCTCCGGAAATTGCGTTTGACCTTTCGAAAGCCATTTATGCGATAACCTTTGCTATTGTTTGAGTGTTATGGCCTTCAAGTGTCGACACCTAAGGTTCTCTCACACACTTTCCTCGGACACTCTAACTTGGATTCATGGATTTTGCAAATATTTGCAAGTGTTAACAAAATTAAAAGAAATGTTATAAGCTCGAATTTCTACTTTAGGATATTTTTGTTGTAGATAGAGGAAAGTTATTGTACAATACAAATATTAAAAATTTTTAATTTAATTTAATCTAAATATTTTAACTTCTTACATCCGGTCGAATAAAGCACATAATATTTTCTTAACATCCAACGTTTGCTTCCTACAAATTCGAAACACACATTTCTTACCTAGAGCCCAGCGGAATGAAGTCACCATTTATTATGCGCAAAAAAATAAAAAATGCTCAAATTTCAAAAAGGCAAACACGCCGTTACTCCTCACGCCAAATTAATGTTTTATCAATTGTAAAACAAGCGTTTTATGTCTGCAGGAAGCAGTTTATCGTCTTTGCGTGGCACTTGCGGATGCGGATGAAATAAATATTGCTGCTGGAATATTGGTTGTTAGCGAGGCAACGTGAGAGTAGGCGACTTGAATGCGCTTAATTTTTTTATTTAAGTTATACCATAAATAACTTGACCTATCAAAGTAGACCATAAAACTTCGTTTAGTTTTTCCAAATGAATGAGTACGAGAAACCAAGTTGATGTCAACAAAATGTGCAGACAAAGCGTTATGGAATTATGGGGCCTTCTGTCAAGAGAAAGATAAGAAAATATGTCATTTGAATGTCTACCATTGGTCTAACAAGTGTTAAATTGTAGGTGGGAGTTTAGTTTACTCAGTTATATTGTGACATCAATTTATTGCCACAACAAAGTATTAAAAATCAGAAAGGGAAATTGTCTTATTCGTATTTATTATTGTGGAATATTTTTGAGAAATTACCGCTTTTTATTAGCGTTTGTGTTTTTCTGTATTTGATAATAACGCTATGTCGCCCCGAAAAATTCTGAGATTTTTATACGAACAAGCGAGGGCAATGTTTGTTCAAAAGCTTCTTCTTCTTCTTTCTCAAGAAGTCATGAGACCTCACCAGTGGCGAAAATGTACTACAAATTTTATGTATTTGCCATTGCATCAAAACTTGATTTTAAATGAGCAAAAGAAAAAGAAGCAAGAATCAAAGTACTCATTTCTGCTATGCAAATGGGGGTGAAAACTAAAATGCTGGAACAAAAATTACAAGTGCGCGAAATCTATTGAAAATGTGATTTTTTGTGATTTATGTTCGCTTCAACTTGCAGTATGGATCCCCGCTGTCTGCTAAACTACAGGGCTCTCCTTCTCGCTCAAATCCAACTATTACTTTTCCTACTTGCTAAGGATCACTGTGGAATATTTAAGCGTAGATGTTGTCAAAAAACAAAAAGTCAGTCTCAAATTTTCTACTGATTGAAGAACACAAACATATCTTATGACATTAATACACGGAATTTTTGGAATGGCATTATGGTTTTGCCACAGCAAGGCTAAAATATTCCATATACCATAAAAACAGAAATAAGTATGGATCTTTTCATTTCTCCTTATTTTCAAATGACTTTTTTCTTCTCAGATTTAGTAATTGAATTAAGGTAAGATTAAAACAAAGTAAAGTATGAATGAAAGGCAGAACAAATTAATAATTTATTATCTTCACAGAACATTTCATAAGCAAGATGCTTCTTCCATTATGGGGTTTCCTCAGCTAAAAACAGCTGTTTTCCAAAAAAGTTTACTCATATAAAAAAATAAATATTTTATTCGAATTTTTTATTGTTACAAACATACAAAAATAGTTTTACCTCAACCATTGCGCACCTGCGTTGTCATAATAACGGGATCATCCAAAGTGACAAAAATAAGTGTTTAGTAATAACATCAACTTAGAACTTGTTCAAAGGAAAAAAAAATTAAAATTGGATTTTGGGCAGATATTTTTACAAAAAAAGAATTAAAATTTCAGTGACATTTTTTCGAGCCCACAAATTTTATTCTAGAGGAGACAATAAAAAAAATTACTTATTATATAACCCGTAAACCCATGAAAGCCCTTATTGCAGATCTATTTGCCGGTATGAGCCCGTTGTGGCTGCCACGCCAGTGCCACTGTAAAAGGAAATAATTCAGCGAAAATGGAGAACTATTTCAAAGTGAAACATAAATAAGTAACAGCGAAGTGTACCAATTGTTGCCTCAGAGAAAATACGAATCGTGGCACTGGGATAACAAGTGCGACAAATCCCAGCATGCCACACAAGCAAACACTGCAATGCTACAAAAGATGGCAAGTTGTGAGCTATCAACTGTTCCGCCCGCCACAGAACATTACCATAGAAATGAGAAAAGGCCAAAAACACAATAACAGCATTGTCGACGGTTGCAAGAATGCCACATAAACAGCAACACCTTATCCTTGCATGAAACATTTTTTTTTTTTTAACATTTTTTCTTTTAGAATGAAATTAGCTTTATTAGATTTTAATTTAAGTTAGAAAGTTCTACATCAGCAAGTATTAATGTCATTCAAAGTTGCAACGTGTGGCTATGTGTGGGTGTCTTCTGGCTGGATCAAGATTTTTGGGTTCAACTCCCTTTTTCTCGTTAGTAACTATGAAAATCTTATTAATGATAAATATATTCTTAAATTCTGTACAGCAATTTTGTGCAATGACCTTTTTACAATTGAGTGCGTAAAGTATACACATTTACCAGGTTGAAAGCCGAACGCTGTGAATGACAGCCCGACCAGTGAAGCACAAATTGATGAGCCTGTCGCTATCGCCTGGGATAACTTTGTTTCGGTTGTAAGAGCTGATGGTGCACAAATTTTGCTGACGCTTGACTTTCGTAGACTTGCTTTGCAAAACTAAAACGTAATAACAGCAACACAACACATTCGGGGAATAGTTAAAGTCTGGCGTGTTATATGCCAAATGATAAAGGGTCTTGTACGAATCTGTGTGCTTTAAAGTACCTTCATCAAAAAAGAGAAAGATCAAAACTCTGTCAGTAGGTTATGTTTGTCTGCCTGCACCAAATTCAACACAAAATATTGAATGCACATTGTCATACAAGTAAACTGTAAGACTCCGGCAGACTAGATAAGTAAATAAGGCAGCAAACTTATTCTGCTTCATATTGAGTCGCCCATATATGTATAGGAAAATGTCAAGGACATAAGAAAATATTTGTTTTAAGCAAAAATATCTCAACATGCGCTGAGTGAAGCGGTTGGGGTTTAACGAGGCATATGTGAATTTCTATGTTTATATTTTTGTTGCAGTTGCCAATGCTCATTGTGGCCTTAATGCAGAGGCTGCGTCGCTTCTCGTTTGTTGTTAACACTTCTCTTTCATTTGCAATGACATACTAAATAATGTTGTCTGTCCTTGTAGTTGTTTTTGTTTCTGTTTCATTGCAAATTCTGTTTCGGTTTCTTCGAACTATTAAATTTTTGGATTTAAACTGATGGTTCCACAGTTACAGAAATATATTTGATTCGGTTACTGAGTATAATTGAAGTTTGACACCTAGATTGTCGCGACTAAAACCATTAATCAATCACTTAAGAGAGCAAAAACCGAATGAGTTACCCTTTGATAGAGTTGATGAATGATTCCCCAAAAGAAAGAGCTTAGGTGACTGCTACTCAATAGTCTTTTACGTCATTGTTCCCCATTATTTATTATCTAATATGTCACAGAGTTCATAAATAAAAAAGCAACCTGTTTTACAGATGATTAATTTAAAATCTAATGTTCGTTATGTTAGAAAATTCTTTATTGTAAGAAGAGAAAAGAGCGATCAATCATTTTTTTACCGGTGTCACCTTTACATGCCGAAAATAGTAATTCTTGAAATTTTCCAAAGGACACCAATCATATGAATACTGTTTCAGCCAGGTTTTGCATTTGTTGGGTGGAATTGTAAATTCCTACACTTAAAAATGGCATATGTTTGCATACGCATCACTAATGTCGCGCTTTGATAATCCACTCGTGTTCGAACCACAAAAATCTACGATTAATTACTTGGACATTTTCCACCGTTCTATTTGCTTTGTGGGAAAGGTGGCAACTTCCCATATTTTAATGATATTCCTGAACTTGGGGATGGATTTGAAATAAGCCACAAATGGCTGGAGGTCACATGTGCAGCAGACAAAAGACTCAAAAAGGATAATAAGAGATGATATTCTCACTTATGAATTGAATTTCAAATAATTACAATACAATAGACGTGAATACCTGGCAATATCTGAATACCTCATGAACCGTTAATTACTTTTATTGCCTACTTTTTCACTTTACGAAATGTTTCTTCACCATTTCAGGAATGAAAAATTTATGAGCGTCTAGGAAACAAAGTAACCCTAAGCAGTGGGAGGATTCAGCCGAGGAAATAATTTAAAAAAATTTATAACGACATTCAAATGAGTTCGTGAATTTATGGTAGTAGTGAGGGGTTGTGAACATTGTCGTAAATTTTGCTCGAATTGTATGATTCGCGGTTCGTTACTTACCCTATGATTAAATCATGCAGGCAATTACAACTTATTATAGGTTCAATGAGGCTTGCAACATTAAATTAATATATGTGGACAATCACAGCCCATACGCTCACTCATACTTTCATACTTCACTTATACACATGTGATTGATTGTACCGTTAACTGTCACTCGCATTGTCTCAATTACGAAAATACCGCAACGCCATAAAGGGCAGCTAAGAAGCTTCTCACGTAGTTGAGGGCGCATTCGATCTGGAAATAACTGTTAATGCCACTTGTGGCAAGTAATAGCTTTTATGTACTTCTATTACAATTCGTTCCATTTTTTAAATATTAATATACAGATTTTATATTAGCTCTTAAAGGGAAATTGCGAAACCAACTGCAGCTTAGGGTACTCAAAGTTACCATATTATTCACAAATGGAACTGAAATTTCCTTCTCGACCCATTCAAGAAGATATGTGCGGCACTCGCTCATATAATATTTCCGTAATTTGAATATGAATTGGTCAATTATCGGGTGACAGCATTAATAAATTATTGTACTAAATAAATTGTTTTGAATATACCCATGCACTCTCTAAATGCCCGATGAAAATTTTAAAATATTAAAAAGGGGTATTAAAAAACTTATTATTCCGGGTGCCGCTTAAGTTTTCTATTTATTTCAAAAAGAATCTAAAAAAGTTTCCGAATTATTCTTTGACAAACTTTCGATTAGTAAAATGTATCATCTATATTATTTTGCCCATTAAGTACGTTGTCTTTAATCCCACCTTGGCGTATGTGTAACTTCTGAGACAGATCAGAGGAAAAGTTAAACACAACAACGAGACCAGGCAAAGCTTTATTAACAATTTAAACGCCTTTTAAAGTGTGTTTTGAATAATACTGCTGACACAATAGAGACAAGTTTAAAAAAAAATGAGGAAATTAAAGCACTCCGTGAAAAGCCGGAAAAAAGGCGATAAGTCAGAAGCGAAAAGGAAAACATCACACACCACAAGTCCGATTGTTGTGAGGAGCCACAGGCGAAATAATGAACAAGAAAAGATTTGCGCTCCCACGTGCCGACGAAACGCATAATGCTAGGAATTTTTAGTAAGAAGTAATATAACGTTAAAGCTCAATATACAATCGCAGTCAAAGTAAATATTAAAAAGCAAAAGCAAACACAGCCATAACATAAAGGACCAAAAATAATAAGCAGGAGTAGAATCACTAAAGTGTCTCACTGCCTCAAGTTCGTTCACACACACAAGCACGTTGTCTTTATTTGTTCATTAGAAAGGTATGAGTAAACGCTATATAGATTTTCACTCAGTCTCGAACTGTTGCTTCTTTGGTTTGAAATTTTAGCGACATCCCTTGCCATTTATTCCCACTTAACCACCTTGAAATAGTCACTGGCTTCGCCGGTTTATTTATTTTTATCGCATTTTCGCGACCAACTCGTAGCTGGCAATAAGTTGTTGTCCTGATTACTTCTTCTTCTTCTTTAGTGTAAACAGTGCGATTGACAACATCTTGCGATGAAGCCAGAAAGTCACAACTCTCAACTCACACAGAATTTCAATACATAAAAAACTGAATTTAAGTTAGAACACACTTCACACTTCGGAACGGGCCACCAGAACGCGTTTCAATCGCGCAACACTTGGTAGCATAAATTTATATTTGCGGGACCCTCCTTGCCTTTTCTTGACTTCGACTTAAATTATTTCTTATTTCCGCACTGCTCGTTGTTGCTGACAAGAGAAGAACCGTCTCATCAAGTCCACGTTCTAAACTGAACTGGATGTCCGCTGCGACTGAGGAAAAAAGCCAAAAAGATGCGAACATCGCGGATACAGAGGCTGTGTGCAGGCAGTGCTTCTGGTATTTCTGGCTTTTCTACTTGTGTTGTAGAAAGTGCTGCGATTGCTGCATCCTTGAGCACAATATTGCTGTCCACGTGGTCTCCTATGCTACCAGCGACGCAGCGGCCGTGACATTTTCCGGCGTAGTTGGCTTTGGCATTCTCTGACTGCACCTTGCCTTATTTAAATTTTGCTGCTATTAAAATTAACAGACTCGTTTACAGGGAACATACTCTGTTATCTCCACAGCAGACATATTGCATACTTTTAGAAAGACAAGAGCTCGTACCTCGTCAATAGAAATACATTCCCTTTTGTGAGAGTGAATTATGTTCAAACAATATTAATACAAAAAAATAAAATAAAAATAGAGAGAATAATGCATTCACATTATGAAGTTCGGTGGAAACCCTTAAAGAGTACTAAATGTGATATTCATGTTCTCATATCTCTTTTTAGTCAGTTTTAGCTCAATGGTGTATACGAGCATACCGCCTGCGGCCTCTTTGAAAACTCGTCAAGTGTAAATAAACATCACAGAGAGGCGGTAATCACGTGTTTTTAGCAAAGTGGGTAGCATACAAAATAGAGCTACTTTTATTAGAATCTATGCAATGCGATTCATATTGGGATAGCATAAAAACCACCAACCCGTACATAGTTCATG
This sequence comes from Bactrocera latifrons, assembly GCF_001853355.1. Classification (NCBI taxonomy): domain Eukaryota; kingdom Metazoa; phylum Arthropoda; class Insecta; order Diptera; family Tephritidae; genus Bactrocera; species Bactrocera latifrons. The sequence continues at coordinate 100,148 of NW_017537035.1, read as the reverse complement.
GTAAAAATCACACTAAGGGTATTAAATTCTAAAAAGCTAATGATAAGATCAAGAAAGTTGTATCTATTTCGTTATTAAAATCATAACAATCATGGTTATTAATTAGTTCCTTAAAAAACTCATATTTTCAAAAAGTTACTAGAGCTTTCATTATGTCGTAAGGAAAATGGAAAATTTCGAATTTTTTGTCATAAACAAGTTTAATTTCATTATTTCAAAATACACTTCAACCCATTATGGCGAGGTTTTTAGTTGAACTCCCGTAACTTTCAATGACATACGAATTCCAAAAGAATACAAGGTACGCACCTTCCTTCTTCTTCCTGATTTGTATTTTTTACCCAACATGCTTTAAACATCTGAAGATTCCATGACCCGCAAAACCTCACGTAAATCTGGTAAAGTAGTTCGCAATGTTTTAAATTATCCTACTTGGTTTATTTTTCATCTGCTCGTTTCGAATTCTATTTGTCAGTGTTTAATCGCACTTATATGGGAGCCGCTTTGACCCAGAAAGCTCACTCAAAGGGTCAGACGAACGACTAAGATATATGTACATACATCTCTGTACTTGCATACGTATTTACGTAATGCCCCATGCATATTATGTATGCTGCAGGTTTTCGCTTTCTTTCGAATTCCTCCAAGGAACTTTATACAGTGACTTAAGGTTAAAGCTTTTTTGAAACAGACTGACGTTGACGATTCTTAGCTGACAGGCGCCAGGTCGACTTTTCGTTGCTTCTGATGGAATAAAGTTAGTATTGGCAGCTTGTGGGCAATTGCTGGGATAGTGTTACATTTTTCTCAACGAGTCCCYATGGAGAAATGAATTTGCTGTAAATATGCGTAAGAAAATAAGCTGAAAGCAACGAGGAACTAAGTTTGAAGAGACTGGAACTTAAAATTTTTTTAGCGGATTGTYCTYTATTTTTGTRTTAGATTGCTAAAAATATWCCAAAACAACTTTGTTAATATTTTACTGCCATTTGCTATTGTGTTGRCAACAAAAAACATATTGTTCTTGTTACAGGTACAATTAAGAAATTCGGAGCTGTCATTTCGCAATCATCAATAATATTCGAAAATACTCGGATTATTGTTATTTGTTAGGGAAATGCAGATATTTGAAATTGAATATGAATTAAAATGTCTGTTGTTTTACGCTATTTGCATTGCTATTTTCTGCATGCAAGTAAATGATATTGGTGCAGGCAAAGATTTCGAGCTTAGTGCAATTTAAACTTTGCAATCTGCAGAAAAATAAGTCAAGCAAAATCAAACGAAACACTCGGAAATGAAAGGAAATTAACCTGGCCATGCCAGGAGAAGATGAGAAGAAGTCGAAATCGGACAACTTGCAGACATGGGATTGAATTGTTATGTGATGTAGGCGGATTCGTAAATAACTTACTGTCAAATGTAATGAAAACCAAAGAAAAAGCAATAGAAGAGAATCTTCGCTGGACCGCAAACAATCAAACGCAATCAACTGAGGAGCAAAAGTGGGAGTTATCGGCGCGTCCGGTTGTTGTTGTTTTGGGTAATATGAAACGACTAATTTACATATGTTTTTGCATTTCTTGGGTTGCATTTATTGTAGTTTTTATTCGGACATTTCGTGGATTACACAGCTTTTACTCCTACTTAAACTCGATTAATCAAGAAATTGATAGGTAAAGTGAAGTAAGGTTTGTAGGTGAAATGTATTTAAAAAAAACGCCAAACACTCAGGATGAAACCGTTTGAAATATGAATAGCTGTTGAAAAATTACATATGTACTCGTAGCTCAGGCATTAGAATTCAATATATATTCAGTTGTGATAAAATGGTTTTTTGAAAAAAATAAAATTTAGAAAATCGGCGCTTTCCTTTTGTATTCTTCAATGTTATTCGAAAATATTTGGATATTGAAAATTGCTAGAGTAATGCTGATATTTGTGTGTTGTCTTACGCTGTTTCAAGTTCTGCATGCAAGTAAATGGGAATGGTACAGGCAAACTTTTTGTAATTGAGCGCAATTTAAACTTTTCAGTCTACAATAAATTTAGTCAAGCAAAATTGAATGAAACTTACAGCTATTAAAGAAAACAAGTCCGGCGATGCATGGAGAAGATGAGAAGGAGTAGAAAGCATACAATTTGCAGACATGGGATTGGATTGTTATGTCATGTCGGCGGTTTCCCAAATAACTTGTAATGAAAATCAAAGCAAAAGCAATGAAATTAGAACACAATCTTCGCTGGACCGCAAACAATTAAACGCAATCGGCTGTGGAGCAAAAGTGGGAGTTTCCGGCGTGCCCGAGTGTTGTTGTTTTGGGTAATGTGAAAAGATTAATTCAAAAGTATTGGCAACTTTTCACAATTCTTGGGTTGCGGTTACTGCAGTTTTTGGAAAGAAACAAAATTAATTTCATATCGAGAAAATACATAAGTTATTACAATACTGGTAATTTTCAACTTTAAACGCGAATATCTCGAAATCTTTAAGCTTCCTACAGCTATAACTATATAAATATATTATTGATCTGGAGAATCTTCTCTATCCGACCATACTCATTTTATTCCCGTATTCGTGGAACGGTATACTAAAGCCGACCCCGATTTTTGTTCGCACATTTCGTCGATTATAATTGCATAACTTTCACTCCTACTAAAACTTGTTCTTCTTTATGTTGTGACAGGTTTGGGGTGGTTTTTACGTCACGGGTCCCAATCCCAGCGCGTAACTCTGGCGAGGGATGATTTTGCCAAACCTAGAAGTCGTTTAATCAACAAATAGCTAGCCAATGTGAATAAGGTAAGAGGTTTAAATGCATACGTAAGGAGAACACCAACCAAACACCGAAACTTCTTGAAATAACACACTTGCTGTTGAAACCCATGGCATTTCTAAGCTTAAACTCACCGATGATAATCACTTTTTAAATATATATTCAATATATACATTAATATATAAAGTAAATATTAATATGACTGCTTTTATATTAAAAAATGTTTTTTTTTTTTTTTTTTTTTTTTTTTTTTTTTTTTTTTTCTAATTTATTTGCCAAAATGAATCAAAACACAATTAGTTTCGCCAAGGTTCAGCTGTTCTACTAACTCACGAAGTTCATTTCATTATTTTTCACAGACGTTAGGAGTCGTTAGTTTAAGAACGTAGCTCATTTTAGTCAAATAAATCTACATATTTGAGGGACACAATTCAGTAAACGTTAACTCGCTCCTCTGCCGTCTTAGAGTTTTGCCAGAGAATTCGGCAGCACATTACTTCAAATTGGTGAGTTGTGTGTGTGTATTTTCAAGTGCCATAAATGACAAAATAATATGATTCCTTGCTCCAAGTTATCAGCCAGAGTTAACAGATTGAGTTCGCTTCGGCGAAAAGTCCCAGTGAAGGTCATGAAAAAATACTTGTTGATTAAGAGCCCTATGAGGTTCTCATGTGTATGCCCAGCCACCATTTAATTACAGTCTGTTAGGTTATAATGAGATAATATTTCGCTTTCCTTCTCCTGCGGGTACTGCGTCGAACACTTTCAGAGCTGGAGTATTTTCGTACATTCGGAGAACATGACCTAGCCAGCGTAGCCGTTGTTTTTTAATTAGCTGCACTATGTCAATGTCGTCATATAATATATCTCATACAGCTCACCGTTCCATCGAATGGGATATTCGCCGTGGCCAACGCACAATGGACCATAAATCTTTCGCAGAATTTTTCTCTCGAAAACTCGCAACTTTGACTCATCAGTTGTTGTCATCGTCCAAGTTTAAGATTATTTGGAATGCTCAAGAAGACTAAAATAAATGAGTAACTTTCCCTTTTGACTCTCGCATTAGTTTGAGCACTCCCTTTTAATTGCGTCATATTTCAAGACTGTAAAGAAAAGTTTATGGAGCAGCTAGGAATTTGAAGACATGCAACGATAACAAACTTTCTATGAACTTGGTTAGAACACGGTTTATTAATCTTACAAATTAGTTTAAGAATTCCAAGTGAAGTGAGTTGTAGTTTAAAATAGCTAAGAAAAGTTTCTGAAGTGAGTATTTAAAATGCAGTTCCCTGCAGTTAGGGAAGTTTAGAGTTGACAGTGAGAACAATATACAGATTTCTGAATTTTTATTTTTATTACCGTTAAATATATGTTTTTAACTCATATTTTATGAAGTCATATTAAATTTCAAAAGCCAACTCAGAGCCTAAGGTTAGTTGGTTGTTTGAAAAGGGAGTTGCGTAAGCGCCGGATCGCGGCAGCCACTCATAGATCATCATTAGGCTTATTGTGCTCAGTAACTTTGGTTGGATCTCAAGCGTAAATTCTCTTTGATGACCACCATAAAGTTGCTAAGCTCTCTTTTGCCTAAGAGTAAGATCTTTTTGGAGAGCGAAAATTTCCTGCGAGACTGATATGAAATGGGTGAAGTAGAAATATTTGTATTTACGCCAATAAAAATCTTGCTGAGATTTCTACTGTGTTTATACATATGTATAGTTCTTGTATGTCTGTCTCCATCCGTATCTCCATGTGTATCTGTGCGTATGGAACATAAAACTATTTATAAGGCCATTTATTATTCTTGCAATCGATTGCTCCAAATGTGTAATGAATTCACAATTGAATTGAATCTTTAATAGCTGGCTCCCTATTGTCACTCGCGTGTGTATAAATGCGTTTTGTTCTTTCAATGCTTTACCTTTGGTGACCTCAGTTTTCTTTAAAAGCTATAAGTGGAGAGAAAAGCGTATTAAAACGGTACAATTTAGCCTGATTTTGGGGGCAATGAGTTGTTTCGTCATGCATAGGGGCATGCCCTACTTCCTGTTGTACTTACAAAACATTAGTATTTAATACGATTTAAAAAACAAAACACTGCATTTTGTCCTCTCAGAGCAGTTATTTGCCAGCATAATTATATTTTTCGTTAGATATTATATGTGATAAGCCTATATGAGCTGTATACTATACTTTATAAAAATATTAAACTTGAAATTTTCTTAAACCTGTAATTACTTCGTTTTCATAACAAGAAAGTTACATTTAATAATTCAGCCCACTCAGCATATAAATGTTTGGTAAAAATCTACCTAAATCTTTAGTATCCTTTATGCAACATACTGCCCTTTTATTGCCACTCTCCAACCTGCCTTTTTGATCCACTAATCAACTATCAGACTTAAATCATTCTGAGTAACATACCGTTAAGTAAGCGAGATACTAGGGGTGCTTACATTGCTTACTAATATACCACGAGTGACTTTGATAATCAGACTGTACTAAAAAAGAATGAGTACTAATACAAGTAATAACCAACATATAGAAGGTGCGTTCCAAAGTATCTTATCGATTGTTTAGTGAGAATTTCAGGACATTTCATTGATTCGAAGTGAAGTTATTGCGCTTCAATATGTGTGTGTTATCGATGCGAAAATGATCTTCGAACAAGGAACCGGCATTAAATTTTGTTTAAAGATTGGTAAAGCTTTCACTGAATCGTTTCAATTTATGAAACGAGTTTATGGCGATGATTGCCTATTCTCTATCAGAGTGCACGGGTGGTTTCATCGATATCAAAGTGGTCGTGAGGACAATGGGGCCAATGTGGGCCAATCAAAATCCGTGATCACCGGAAATTCCATCGAAATGTGCGTGAACTCATCATAATTCACAGCACATTCAGAAACGTACACTTGAAACCAAATATCTAAATTATTTGTTCTTCAGATAACTAGGCATCGAGGAATAAATTGCCGAAAAGCGGTTCACGTTTTAGTTCACATTATGCTTATTTATAGTATATTCTTGACACTAAGGGGTCAGTAGGGAAATTTTTTTTTTGCATTTTCTGTTCACTTGTGCCCTTAGATTAATGTAAAACCCTATTTTACGTTTGGAATGTTTCGAAAAAGGCCGGAAAATAATACCGCTCGACGTTTTTTCAACGTTTATATCCATCTGTATATGCTTTTTCAGTACCTCAAACTTTAAGCGCGTTTTTCTCAAAATACACTTTTTTCAACTGGCGGATATGATTCCGGTCGAACCTCAACTCACCGATTTGCTTAATATTTTTTATTTTTTTGAAATGTTTACAAAACGCCTGGCTATCATACCTATAATTTTTATAATTTATTGACAATGTTATGACAAAGTTTATGTAAAAAACAGAGGGAATAATTAAAAAAAAAGTTAATTACGGACGACAGCCGGGTCAAATGAAGCACAAAACTTATTGTTGGTTCATGGCACACCGGTGTCCTATATAAGCGTATCACAGTTAAAAACAACATCTGCTGTTGCTGTTATTTCTATTTTTGAAATTTGCGGCAGATTCTACTGACAGTGTTCTTTGGAATCAACAACTAAGTGTCTTCCTTCGTAAACATAATTTTATATTAAAGCTTATTTTATTGACACGCAATATTTTTGTTCAAGCATAGAAATTGGAAGGCGTTTTTTATATTTTCAATTGATTTCAGCATAGTCGGTCTTAGTTCCTGATTTGATATAGTTGAACCCGGAGGTTTTGAAAATATTCTGCTTGGAAATCTATAAGATTTACATAAAGAACTCAAAAAGACAACATAATGACAATTTCCGAGTTGATGAGAGGTATACAAATTTCATCAGTAAAGTTGACTGGGGTGAAAAGGACAGTTATCTGCAACTTGATTAATTTCCAATAATATTAGCCACATTGCAGAGTGATATTTCTACTGTAATTTCGTACGTTCTGCCGGTTCTCCTGCTGGTCTGTAGAATGGATACATTTATGAGGGATGATGAAAATTGTTCATCATTTCAATAAAACTGGTATGAATAATAAAGTAATTTACGACTTTGGCAAGTGTGGTACTGTTGCAGCTAGTTTTATAGTTCTGTGTCTCAGCTATACACACACTTCCATACCCTCATAAAGCAAAGCAATGTAATTGAAACTAATATTTGATTTATGCAACCATAAAGCTTCATTATCCCCATCTCTGAATTTACACCTCAACTGAAATCGAAAAATGCTTGCAAACGTGATTAATTTACGCAGGTGCATACATGTTTCTGTGTGTGGAAGAACGAACTGGCGTTTAGCTTACCCGTGTAACTGCATCAGTTCCGTGTGTGAACGTGAGGACATATTTTCGTTATGACTAGTCTAAATTAAGCAAATAATTAAAATAGGATTTGTGGCAATTGGCGTCGTCTGATTGCATGCGGTGATCCATTTCAGCAGGTAGACTCCAGCCATAACTAATTTGCAGTAGGAGGTTATAAAGCTCTTTTAAATCATATGAGTTATTTTCATGTTATGGAAATGTCAAGAGTGCATTACAAGGCACCCTGTAAGCAGAACTTAGTGTTTCGGGAAACACAAAAATGGAAATAGTCTCAAATAGTATGGTTGCAGCAGTTCATTTCTGCTTAAATTACACCATTTATTTTTACTAAAATTTAATGAAAATTCAAATAATTTTGCTTGCAGTGGCGAGTGTATTTACCATGAAGCCTCAAATTTTTTGCTAAGTGAGTGTCTCATATCACTCAATTCAAACCAGTACAACGTGTGAAGTGCTCAACCGTTCCGGTAAAAGAATAGCAAAAATAGCAATTAAAAGAAGTGTAGTCCATTTCTTACTAAAAAGACTAAGATTACATTAATGAAAATATTTCAACTTCATAACTAATTCTAGATAACAACGATTCTGCAGAACTTTTTTAGAATTGAAGGTAATGTTTTCTTTTAGCAAGTGAAGATGGTAATAACCTCGGAAAATAGTAAACTTATTATTAAATGACATACTTAACACTTCCACAGCTACATAAGTCTTAAACTCTTAATCAATGTCCTAAAAAAAGACAAAATGCAGACAAAAATGCTTTTCAATTTATCTCGGGTAAATTGGACTAATTACAGGCAAATAAAAAGGCAGCAACACTCATTAAGCCTCATAAGCGCCTTATGAGCTTTCTGCATTAATGTAAAATGTAAAGCAACGGCCCGCATTGTTTGCTCAGTAGAAAGGAGTGCAGTGAAATGAGATAGAGCACTAACAGCGGTATCGTTGCACTGGGTTGCATGGTCGTAATCTCTTTTACATCGCACATATGCTTCTAACGCACACCATGGCCTAAATTATTCAGAGATTATACAACACCAAGCAGCGGTCGGCTTCTGGCGGTGTTTATACTGTTGATTTAATGCCATGAATGACGTCCTCACACAACACTTTTGGACACAAACATGACGCAAGACTAGTTATGACCAAGGGAAAGCTGACGAGTTCAGTTGAAGAAAAATGAAGGCAGGAAAAGCGACATAAATTATGTAACATACTCGACTGCATTAGAAAGCCCTTCTCATTTCACCAATATTGGACGAATACGTTGAATAAGCTGCACCGATAAGAGACAATTGGTAGTTCTGAAATCATAGCAGTTGGAATTTGTGAGCTTTGTAATCATATGTGGCTATATTGTTAGTATCGCTGCTTTCGAAAACTATTGGCAATTTCTCAACTTTGATTAGTAATGTCCACACTTATCGCACATCGTTTGGAAGTTAATTTAGCTTGTACGAAAATTATTTGTATTAAAAGGGTACTTGTTGTACATCATCACAGAGTAGGTTCTACCAAACATATATGCGCATTTATGTACATTTGATCGTACTAGGAAAGCCAAACATTAAAAAAAAAAAACAATTTTGCATAACAACATTTAACACTGCTGAGTTATCTTTCTATCTTTCTAATTTTACGCAGTGATCTTATATTTTATGCAGCATCTGAGCCCAACAATTTTCTGTTATATCAACATGCAAATTAGCAGATTATATATGACTCTCTATATGAACAGCTACCACACATACCTTTCATTTATCGTATCGTTGCTCTGATCGCTTGCTGTTTCCCAAATCTAAATACCAAAGTGAAATGTAGCGAAAATATGAAAAAACATTGCAGATGACATTGTGCTCGAAGTCAGAGCTGAGTTGTGGAGAAACTGTACAATCCCGACAGACCTCCAGTGTAAAAGAAAGCGATTAACTTAAAAACGTAAAAGAAACGAACTTATTTTTTACCCAAAAACAAAATATTCAATCTGTAATATAGCAATGCTCTTAGTTAATGGAGGAGCGAAGATACTGCACCCACTTCCAGGTACAATACAACCAAATGTCCGTTGTATGGGATCTTGAAAGACAGTGGTCCGATTTCGACTATTTTTGAACATTAGACTGTGTGCCTTATAAGTACTATTCGATAAAGTTTTTATTCCCATTAATTTACTGGTGATTGTTCTATATTCTGTAAATGAATGATTCATATGCAAATTAAGGTTAAATTGAGAACGAAATACATAGAAAATAATAAAATGAAGCACATACGTACGTCTTTTGGGAGTGCTTTACAAGCGAGTTTGAAAACGAGTGCTTAAAGCAGCAGCAATGTTGAGCCCAAAGGCGCCCTATTCCACTTTCAGTAGTGAAAAGAGCATTGATGGCCGAAAATGTTCAGTCAACGATGCCACATAGTTCCGGCTGAGAGATGAGTATGGGGTCTGGCAGTAAACTCATACCATTTAGTCTCTAATTTGAATTATTTTTCGCTTCGGTGCACAAAAATGCTTTAATGCAACCAAATACTAATCTAAAGAAGATAGAACTCACGGCTAAACGAATCATCTGAATGCAACATAACTCAACCACGAAATGGACTGCATATGTGACCCAAAACGGGTATATCCTTCATTCTCTTTGGCGTGGATAGTTACCAAACGTCTGCTGTGTTAAAATGAAATACCCTGGCCGATGGTGGCAAGCAGGGAAGCGGTTAGATATTAATAATATCGGCATATGTTTCAATTATTATATCGCTGATTATAGCAGCTTCTATTATTGTTGTAATAAATTTGTTGTGGTGACCAGGACCCTTATACATACATCACTACACTTACTATATATGTATAGTACATTCATTTGTTATAACTGACGACAATCGTGAATTAATGTTAGCTGATTGCTGCCACAGATGACGCAAAAACCGATTCCATAGCACAGGAAATATCTAAAATTTCGCAAAATGCTCAAATACAATGAGTATTACTGTTTTGATGCCAACAGGGCATAATTAACATATCGCAATCAATGTTATGAATTTTTGTTATGTGTGAACAATTTCTGCAGTTTATGGTATGTGTGCGCGGAGTGCTCAGCCTTGGCGATTTAATTTATACAAATTGTACACTGGTCTTCAATTGCTGACATTTCCATTCATGGATGAATGACTTTAATGGAATATACTCACCGAATGAGGGCTTTAGATAATTTTGATGAGCCCAGCTTTTTCAACCATGTGCTGTATAAATGTGCATGTGCCAGAGTGATATAGGGGCCGCTGCTATGATATTCATTTTTCGACTTTCATTTTACATGATTTATGGTAAATTAAATTTAAAAATTATAAACTTTAGTCTTCTTTGAACTTTCAACAAACAAAACCAAAAGAATGAGGTTCTAATATTTAAGTTAAAACAAAAAAATATTTTAGCAATAAAAGAGCGAAGCTAACATTTATAAACACATATAAAGTAACTATTGACTTACTCCAGACTTCTCAAGCATGCGACAAGAGCTCAGAAAAGGCAATAAAACCACGCACGGAAAAAGCAAATACAAAGGAGCAATAACAACTGCAGTAGCTGCTTCTCGAGTCCCATATTCGGATTTCTTTGCCAAAGGCGCAGTGTGTGTCCTTCCATCCTTGTTTGTTTAATAGCATTCTTTTCCTCAACAAATACCTCAATAGTGAGTTTGTGAACTCAGCTGAGCTAAATCCAGTGTTGTTTTGTTTTTCCAGTGCCCATTCTAGGAAAACTTCAAAGAGAAGTTGGTGGAATTTGTAATAATGTCTCACTGAAGTATTTGATCAAGAAATGTTATCGTTATAAAAAAATTGTTATTATTAATGGAACTTATAAATCGAGTATGATACAATTATGATTTTTCCAGGATATTGTTTTCAGTAGTTATCGCAATTAAGTAATATAACCGTCAGATCTGACAATTCGGTCCGAAGTGAAATATTATTTTAATATTTCTCTAACAGCGCAATCTCTCTCACACTTTCACCTGAGTATACGCTCGGAATGCTCCCGGTTTCAATTGACGTGTTGGTGTTTGGTTTACGAGCTTCTTAGAATTTTCGATGATATTGAATTGTGTTTAGTTCACTCATAAAGGATGCTTTGAAATTTATTTAATATAAGTCATCATCTGTTCACTAAAAATAATCATAAATGTGCAATGTTTACCTTTTTAAGTCCAAGTTACGTTCCGGAATAAAGACGGTGACTCCAATTTTTGTCGAAATTCTTTGAATGCTACGAGTAATATGAAAATAATATCTTTACTTAACCCTGTAATGTTAATCGTTTTAAGATTATTCTCTTGTTTTGCTCAACTTTGTGGGAACTTGTTTAGCAAAATAGTTCATACCATCATCCGCCAGCTAGAATCTCATAGCTTTTAAACAAATAGTAACTATTTTTGAAAGTCTTACAGAGTACGGCGTTTTAGCGTTCACGTAGCTCAAAAGATCGCTCCGGGGACACCGTTTTTATACGATAGAGACATGAAGGCCATCCCGGAAAGTGACTACAACCAGTGTTTCGAAGATTGGAAAATCCGTTGGCATAAGTGCATTGCATCGGGAGGGAATTACTTTGAAAGGGATGGAACTGATTTGGAAGAATAAAAAAAGAATTTTCAAAATAAATACAATGTCACCTTATTTTTTGGGCACAGATTTAATTTGGGCGAGATTTGAACTTAGAATTGCTGGAATGGATTTAAGTGTTCTTAAAAATGTCTCCAAATGTGGATGCTTCGAGTAAGTAAGGAGCAAACGCACTATACTAAAAGCGCTTACATTATCGGAAAGAAAGGTTAAGTATTGAAAAAGAAGAAATTATTTTAGTTCGTTTATGAGGAACAGACTTTATGGAGGGGAGGTATGTGATAAAAAGTTTTTGGCAATAAAAATTTAAGGATATATTGCACAAAAGTGAAAGTAAGTAAAGATGACAATCATACTGAGGTAGCTGTCTATATAAAATCGAAAGATTGAAGTTTGGGATCCTGCGTTTGCTCAGCCTTGTGAAGAAGTGTGGTTTTATTAAATAAAAGCAGATAAAAAACAAATCTGTTACCGATTACTTAGTACGGGTTTTCAGAAACTCTCGGATTTTGTGTTATGAAGAAAAATAAAGAACCTACTATATATTACGTATATAAAGGTTTAGGAAATCCCATTTATCTCATATAATTTCCGAATTTGCCTAGGCAATGTTTTTGGAATATGTTTCCTTCATTCACTGCTTGTTCGTTACATCCCTCTACTCGTTCATTAAACATTTTCACAATATCACCTTCAACTACCCCAATATGAATCGCATGGCAGTTTAACGAAAAATCTCTCAATACTAGTGAATAATCTCTGTTTTGCTAAGAACACGTGAGTACCGGCTCTCTGTTTGTTTGTTTACACTTGACGAGTTTGGGAAGAACCCATAACCGGTGTGTTGGTTCTAAAGCTAACAAAAAGAGAAGAGGAGATAAAAAAGAGAGTAACAAAGGAAATCTTAGTACAACAAGGCTCACCATGGTAGTAAATAAAACGAATGCGTTTGCTTCTCTCTTCGTTATTTGATTTTGATAGTCTCATAATCCGCTGTCTAAGCAACATAGCAAACTCCCTGCTAATACCTCTGTTAACTTTAACAGCCCTGAATTCAACAGTAAATCTAAGCGCAAGAAAGAGAACCGCGAGGCCAACAGCACCGGCAAATGCTATAGCAGCAGCGTCGCAGTCAGAGAGAAAGACCACGTGGACAACAACAATGTGCTCAAGGAGCAATAGCAGCAGTAGCACCAACATAATTGAAATAAATTGATATATATACAACGCCGCTTTCACACGTGGCCTTTGCTTTCGCGATGTTGGCATATGCTACTCGGCTAGTCCTCGGCTTTTTACCTCAGTCGCAGCAGAGATACAGTTCAGTTTATAACGTTGGCTTGAACAAGACGGTTCGCCACTTGTCGACAGAAACGAGCAAAGTGGAAATCGGATAACATATAAGCGCACGGCACAAATTCGGTAGAAAGAAGTGAAGCAACGAAAGTGGTTGGAAGTGCTGTCTAAGCGCAAATAAGCCATAAGTGGTTAAAATAAAAATCGAGCAGAAATAGCGCCAGTTTAACTCTGAGTGGGAATTGCCATACCAATATGTGTTCAATGTGTACGACGTGCTTGTGTGTGCCTACAATTCTTAGACCGGGGCATGTTAATCGCTTTTTTTTTCAAACAAAAATTGCAAAACGTGGGAGCGCATAAATTTTACTTAAACTCAGAGGCGCGTCCATAAACAGCCGATCGCACTTTCCACGCCTCAGCTCACGGTTTCCGTCCTCCAATCTACGTCATCATATGCATTGTGATAGTGAAAAACCCAGCAAGGCCTGCTACTGCCAGTACAGAAGCCGCGTCATCAAAATGTACCCACCAAATGTTCATATATATATAGATTTGAGCACTGACATAAAAAAAGAAAGAAAAGGAGTACAATATTTGTATGACTAAATGAACGTAAATTGAGTTATAAATAAACAATCAATGAGATAAAACGAGATTTATAATACAATGCATTTATTTTGTTATGTCTCGATTGTGTCAATAGCATGATTCAAGGAACATTTTAAAAGGCGTTTAAATTGTACTTGCAAATACTAATTTGTCTATATTCTTTATAATACTCCCTCTGATCTATCTCAGGAAGTTACTCATATGCCACGTCGGGATTGAAGGATTACATTCTTAATACTTTCAGTCTCACTTATGAGTCTTAAATTTAATTTAAAATAAAAACAGACAACTAATACACAATATATAATAAAATTAGCTTCCGTAATCGGGAAGTTTGAAATACTTGTAGTTTTTAGTAGTACCCGCTCAGACCGGGTTATCATTCGATTTCATCAATTTTCACACTGACGGTAGGGCTTTTAAAATATGTGCTGGGTAAATTTGGCTGGTTATTTTAGGCCGGAGAAAAACCGCAACTAAAACGATACTAAAGAAAGAACTAAATATTACTTATTTTGCTCTGCAATAAAGCAAATACACATGTCTTTCCAAATGAAGGAGGGGTGAAAACAACGAAATACACACACAGCCTCTGTAATGAGGCCACAAGCGGCTTTTGAGTGGTGATATGCAACGGCAACAAAAATAAGCATAGCGATGGTAACTAGAACAGCCAGCAAATAAATCAACGACATGAACATGAAAACACCATTGGCAGTGAGCGCACAATTTGTCCAAAGCACAGAGCCCCAGTGGCACCATCCGAAACCCAATCACGAAATTTAAGTCAGCGACAGTAACTCCTGCTGTGTTGTGCCCCTCCACAATCTTCCATTGGTGAGAAGGCATTTAACTGAGTTGTATCTGCTCGTTAGAGACCCTCTTTCAGTATTCAGTACATATTTAGCTTTCGTCCTTGACATTTTCCAATACATTTGAGAGACGTGTCACATTTGTGGTTTCATGCTTGTGGGTGCTTTTTTTTTTTTTGTATGGTAGCAGCGTATTTGATTGAGAAACGTTATTTTTTTTCGCAGAAGTATTCTGCTGTCTTATTTACTTATGTACGCTCACAAAATCTTACGGTTTATGAACGTGTGCATTAAGTATTTGCGTGGGTGAGGATTTAGTGCCCACATGCAACCAATACTCAGCTGGTTTTCTGTAGCTTTATTTTCTGACTGGAAACCTCTAAGAGGATTAAATTTGCGCAAACACAATGACTTCGATTCGTTTTAGAAGAGAAAACAACAAAGTAGCCACAGGTGATCTGAGCAATTGACTTAATATGCGGAAACGTTGCATTGGACCGAGACGAGTACATTTTTTTCGTATACTGAGATTTTTGAAAGTGGTACGTCTAGTAGATTGGCACATTTGCCACTAGCACAACATTTTGCTATTCGGATGAAGAATTCTTCCAACAAAGCTCCAACAGTTTCAAAAGTTACAAAATTAAGACTTTGCGTTTTAAGCTCGTATCTAATTAATCATCATATTTAAATCCTATTAATAAAATATCAATTGTCAAACGAACTTTTCCTATTAATTTACTTATTATATCAACTCAAGGTGCCCAATTTGGTCACTGTCTGTACAACATCTGCTCTTACTGGAAAGCCATCATAAGGCGACAGCAATACGCTTATCGGAATCAACTTTTCAAGTGAGGCTGTCAGTCATTGCGTTCAGCCTGGTAAATTTGTTTGCTTTACGCAGTCAATTGGAAAAAGGTCATTGCACAAAATTGTTCAAAAGAATTCTGAAAGGAAGGCCAGCAACAAAAAGCTTTGATATAGCTACTAAAAGAAACGTCGAATGAGCTCAAAAGTTCTTGAACATAAGCCAATCCAACAGACATACTCACATACACAGCAACAACTTTACCAACTTTCAAACATAAATAATTCTTGAAATATAAATGCTAATTTTTTTCGCAAAGTGGAAAGTATGACAACAAATGTTTCAGTTTCCTGAGATTATCCAGCAACAAGGTGTAACAAGAAAATTGTAGTAAAGCGGAAATAAGGAAATTGGGACTAGAGAACTCGGTATTCATTCGTGATGAGCGTTGCGCCGCTAATGTACCATTGTTGCAATGTTTTCTCATTTCCATGCTAATGCTTTTGTGGCACGCGTAACTGTTGGCAGCTCACAACTTGCCACCTTTTGTAGCATGTGCTTGCTTCTGTGACATCTGTGCATTGTTCGTAGCACCTTTTCCGAAGCTTTTGTTATTATTGTTGTTGGCAATTGTCGCACTTATAATCCGAGTGCCACAATCCGCATTGTATCTGCTGCAACAATTGGAGAACTTCGATGTTATTTATGTTACATTTTGAAATAATTCTGCAATTTTCGTAAATTATTACGTTTGTATCATTACCGTTACACTGGAGTGGCATTAGTCTCATAGTCGCAACAGAGACATAACTGGCAAATGGAGCTGCAATAAGGTGTTGAAACAATGTGCTGCCGCAGTACTGCTTCAAAAGTGCATGCCCCATTTTTGAAAAACGAAATCCAAAACAATTTCTGGGTTTCCTCACCAGGGGCCTGCTTTAATGCATATATTTTATTCAAAATAAAGAGGCTGAATTTTATTGATAATGCCCCGGGAAATGATAGCTGTTGTAGCAAGTGATCTCCGATATGTCGCACACCACTTACATGACAAAACACTCTCCCTTGTATGCAATATGCAGCCAAACACTTGCATACTGCAATTCGGGTTTACTCAGATGAGCACTGGTATTTGGATTTGGTATTATTTTTGCTAAGTCGGCATTTTGATATCCAATGAATTCACGTCTTCTGTGCTGCCCAGGTTCTAGGAAACATGGCATTGCCTTTCACTTTTACGTTTATACTAATATTGTTGCTGTGGTTGTGTATTTATCATAACGGTCGCCAGAAAAAACACAGCCTAGGTGAAAGTGATAATTAACTTTATTATACTGTCGAAATTATTTTGTGTTTGTATCATCATTTTACTCTGTAGTAGACTTTCTGTTCTCAGAAAACGAGATCATTTAGATGCTCAACAATGTAAGAAACTCCCGCACAATGAGGGTAATAGATGGATTTGAGCGAGGAGGATGGCTACTGTAGTTAGCAGACAGCGGCACAGCATTGCTGTTGCATTTAACTTCATTTGCGTATCAAGAAATGTTCACTTTTATAACTACCGAAAGAGACTCCACTGTATGAGTGCTATATGAACTCTTTAGTGACCTCATAAAAATAATTCATTTTGGTTTGTAGTACATACCTGTTCATATGTTTATATGCTTTGGTAGAGTTTCAATTAGCAACTTTGCCTCTTTACTTTATTCGAGCAAAATGAAAACTCCAACTGCCTGCCACCATTATAATTATTGTTTAATACTTTTTAGACCAATGGTAGATATTCAAGAGGCACCATTTCTTTCTTGCTTTTAGCAGAAGGCCCACTTACTCCATGACTCGTGCCTTGACAAGCACTTCCGCTTTGTTTATTATTTAGATCTGGAAAAACTAAGAAAATTTTGTGTAAACACTGATAGGTTGAGTTATTTATTGCAGAACTTGGAATAAAAAAAAAAATATTTGCCTTCATGTCGCCCACCCCCGCATTATAATAGATATACAGAATATTGTGTTCTTCCCTATACTTAAGTGCCAGGTCAAAGACTATAAATTGTTTTCGGCTGAAAGAAATCGCTTGTTTTGATATTGACAAGACATTTATTTGCCGTGAAAAGTTAGAGCGATGAGCAAAGCGATTCCCTTTTTCCTGTTTGCTTGTGATAATGATTTTAATAGTTAGCCATTTATTCATCTATACGCTGATTCATCAATTTATTTGAACTACACCTAAGCAGAAAGGCATGAGACTTCCTACATGATTAAGTAGTTTTAGGAATTAAGTCAAATGTAATGAAAAATTACATCATACATAATCGGTTTTATAAAAAACCAAGGTTTTGACAAACGAAACGCTTTACTATTTTAGGATGCCCATAAATCATTGCAACTGATTATTACAGTCAATATATACAAATAAAGATTGAATGAAATTGAAAATTGAATTAA
Source organism: Bactrocera latifrons (assembly GCF_001853355.1). NCBI lineage: Eukaryota > Metazoa > Arthropoda > Insecta > Diptera > Tephritidae > Bactrocera > Bactrocera latifrons. Next base: position 82,429 of record NW_017537035.1, on the reverse strand, counting down.
ATGAAGCATTCTGTCTACTTGTATTTAATAGCTGCGTCACAATCAATTCACAGTTCGTACATCGTTTGATTCCAGTGATTATCATGTTCCAGCAATTGTGATTGCTGGCTTGCTTCTCAAAAAGTTGCACACACCGTACCATTCACATCACGCAATGACTCAAATGAAGTTGAACCGGGTACATTAAGTACATTAGCAATCGTCGTTTTCCAGGTGAATTTTGTAAAATTGTCCTAATGCATTAGTTGAGAATACACCTGGATCTCCATCAACTGGTTGGCTTTGCTTTCTGTGTAAATATTTCTTCGACGATGCATTCTATGTATAACATCAAGGTATTTCCGAACAAAGCAATGTTCTCGCAAACGGATTATTGACCAAAGTTGAGAAAAAACTCGACAATGTTAATTTTGTTGCTGGCGGTGTTTCTGTCTGTACTGTATCCTCTGGGTTGAAATAGGCTCTTACTGCGACTGCGAGATGCACAACAGTTGGAAAAGGTTTATGAACTGCAAAAGTAAATACCCTACAAAGCGCTTCATTGCTGTCCATGTATCGACCATATCGTTCAAGACCAATAACCGCCATGTTGCCTCCTTTGGTGACATACTTACTTACAAACGTATTTTATCGATTGCACCAAACTGCAGTGCTCAGAACTAATATGAGTTTTGACTGTGAATTAGAAAATAATGGTGAATATAGTACGATCCATGTGTTGTCAACTTCGATATTCCCTCTTCTTAATTGAATAGTCAATGTTATGCCATTGTCGTCTGGTGAGCGACGCCGATAGAGTGGATATTCATCATTTCCAGTTTCTGTTTTCGAAAGAAAAGCACCTGGATAGTGTTTTGTGCATTTATTGTCAAACACAAACCGAAAAGGGATTATAGTATCCGCAAGGTTCATGGGTTTCCACCACTTCGTATAATACTGGACCTTTTTCTGGATCAGAATCACCATCTAAAGAAAAATGTGTGCGCGCAGCAAACCTCTCTTTTGCCACTCAGCAGAGTATATCTAGCATCTAAAAGCACCACATATACGTTGCTTCAAGATAAAGTTCATCAAGCATCGAACCTGTTGATTGAAAGGTCGTGCTGTGACATCGTGACGATCGCGTGCTCATTGACCGCGATCCATAATTCCGCACGTATGTCGTTGCATCCTGGGAGTACACGGTCATGTGCCTTGGGCTGCCAATGCATGTTGATGCCAACAAGAATGCCGACCGATATTAGCGCGACGATTATTTCTTAGCATCGTAACAAATGAAAACACGTTCCACGGAGCGACTATTTCACTTTGGTGAACATGAAAAAATTACAGGGAGCCAAATCTGGTGAACCACCGTTGATCGATGCTATTCGTTGCCTTAAATACGGTCACAATCGTGGCCCGCTGCGGCTAGTGCGTTATCGTAGTGTATAATCCGTCAATTGTTCTTCCACAGTTTCGGCCGCTTGCAATGGACATTCTCTCGTAAACGCCTCAAAACGGGCAATAGAACTCTAACACTCTACATCCTTCGCAGCGCACTATTTAGGTGAACCGACTCAAGCAGCTGCTGTAAACAAACTGATTGACAGATCGCGCTCATATTTGGCGTAGTAATTAAGGGCAGTCCTACCGACTTAGCAAAATAATTGAAATTTAATTTATTTGTGGAATTTAAATTGCAATTTCCGGGTACATGTATGCCATAGTGTATGTTAGTATGCCAGTTATTAGTTAAAGAGAGCACAAAACACCTTCGGAATATAGCAAACCCACTTCTATTTTGCTTTCAAAACACAATAAATTTCCTCTACGACCGAAACACAATTTGTGACTTGCAGTTTCCTAAACAATTTCAATAAATGTTCAATAAACGCAAGTGATTGCGCTTTGTCATCGCCGATGAAATATATGTGTATGCAAGTGCTTTGCCGGCTGTAAGCATCCAAACAGATCATAAATATTTTTGCTGGCGTCGCCATTGTTTCAATAATTCCTAAGTGTCAGCAAGAGGAATTCGGACCTTTTTCGCACATACTCACTTAGAGACACTCAGAGAGAGAAAACAAAGTCAAAAATGCTTGGCTGTTTTTACACTCGCTTACACTTTGCTATAAATTCTGTTCGATCATTTCAACTCTTATCATCGATTACAACATGGAATTTAACAGCAATAAAGTTTTAAAACTAAAGCTGCTGAGCTGCCTCCATCACATACATATCCCCTAGGTGAGGTAAATAGGATGCTTAGGGCTATGTCCTTCCAAGAAACTTAAGTTATGTGGTACTAACTACGAATAGATAAAACAACAAAAACAGATGGAGATAGAGAAGGAGAGACAGAAAGGAAGAGAAGGGAGAAACAAAAATATCTTGGCAAATTATCTTAGAAAGTATGTTTTATAATTAATACTATAGCAAACAGTAGAACACTTTAAGATCTTTTCTTAAATATATTTCAAATCCCTCCAGATAGCTGGAAGTAGTTATGCTTTACACTGCACTTAAGCCACGTCATAGTTTTCTTACTCCATTTAGTTGTGGGTGTGTTCGTCTTTTGTTGAAATTACCAGAAGCACTCTCTGCAGCTGTTGTCCTACGCCTGCTCATAGTTTTATGGCGCATAGTAAACTTTAGTAAATTATGGACACTTACTATATCTAGCTAAGCAGACAGGTAGTTAAGCTAAAGTGCGGCCAAAGGTATTGAAGAGCTCTCGGAATGGGCTGTGTGCCACAGAATATTCGAAAATGACACAAAAACTCATGCAAGTAGTATTTTGTTAAAATCGCATATATTTGGAGCTATATAAATTTATTGGCAACAACGTTACACCAACACAACACTAGAGCTAAGTTCTTATTAAATGCAATAAAAATATAAAATTTATTTCCCTTGTTCTATTTAAAGTTAAAAGTTATTTAAATAAATTTGGCTTCCAAGTCATTAGGACTACTTTAGCAATTCATTTGGAAAAAATATATAGCAAAATATTACTTAGCTTTATGAGCAGTGGTTTCTTACCGGGTGCAAGTGGCTGTTTTGTTCGTTATTTTGTCAACGTGACAACAACCACACGCACAACATGCCAACAATAGTATGAGTTAAGTAGCATTTTTATTGTGAGAGCTGTTGCTATTTCGCTTGTGTAGTCAACAAACTCAGAAATTTCCCCTCTCACTGTGTGTCCGCTGTGTGCTTCACCGAACTTCACACACATACACATTCAAATGATTCCATTGTCTGGGGGAGTGAACTTCTTAGGCCACTTAAGCACTTGTGCTTTCAACGGCTGCCTCTTGTCTTGTCTTGTCTTGTCTAATTCTGGGCAGCGCTTTTGCTTATTCCTTTTGAGATGTTTTCTTTAGAAAATCTTCGTGGCTTCGTTGTGGCTTGTTTGTAGCAGCTTAAACACTACTTGTAAAGAAACATACGTATGTATGTAAGTATGTAACATCTAAATGAACTTCAATTTTATACTTTAGAACAGCACTAAGATCGATATAATGGGCCTCTTTGTGCACCCTTTTGGTTAAACTCCGCTTTGTCTTTGGTGTGATTTGCAATCAAATTTTAGGCTTCAGTTATTCCTAAACTTCCTGACTTTAAGCTTTGTTATTTTTGTTGACTTTTCCCCATTCACAATAATGAATCAAATTACTTTGAAACTTTAGAAATATATAGTCCATATTTGTATGATTGGTTTAGAATTAGAATATACTTAACTTGAGCAGAAGAATTGTATGCAGTAAGCTGTTAACGAACAAAATATAAAATTTAACCGGAAGTCCAGGTTATTCTCTTGATAAAATTTAACAGGTTAAAAGCTAATATTATAAGAAAACAATGCGTAACATCGACATCCCGGGCATAAGGTAGAATAATGCGACATTTTTATAAGACACCAAAATAAGTAATATTGCTTTAACAAACGAATTAAATTTGTGACTCAAATTCAATTTTTGGGCGCTTTTTGTCCCTGTCCTCCACCAAATTTTAGTATACCGATATAAGTTAAACCATTCAACACTGGCCCCTGGTAGGTCATCAATTTGTTAAAGAAGAATTTTCTTTATTGTTCCTTAAAAGAAATATATTAACTTTCAGTTCTCTTGCCTAACCACAAAGTCCACATTGTCTTAAGGAAATATTACAAAATGAACCGTCGAAAGTTCAGTGTAAATCGTGCCAAGCTCAACCAAGAACCAACACTGCGCGTATGTGCACTCTTGTATGGACATGTATGTACTTGAACACATACTGGTAAATGTGCGAAAATTTGGCTGAGATAATATTGAAATTGGTGTTTAGAAACTATATTTGCACTAAAGAAAACATTGCATATAGCTATTGGGACATTGATTATGGCTCACACAGCCACAGAATGTCAACATATGAACCGAAAATGGAATATCCACTTTAAATACAAAAAAAAATTATTAGCAAATAGTAAAATGTTATGGCAAGGCAAGCTGTTTACAGAATTCAGCAGGAGAGCATCAAATTATACAAATATTGCGAAAATTTTGCACACCCCAGTGCAACACAAAAGAAAGTTCTAGCAGTTGTGGGCCAACTATCTCCTCTATACCTCCGCGTTGGCAAAACCGTGGCAGGTTGGCCACCTAGGCTACAAGCTGTCGCTGAAATCTGGAGCATATAAAGACACTGTCGCAGCTGTCTGACAATAACGCCAGACGCCACTGTTGTAGGCATTAGTGCTTCGACTTTCCAAAGACAAGTACTATATTTTTCCTTTGTGATGGCTGAAGGTTTTTTTATTTATTTTTGTGTTTGTTTGTAGTTGTTATTGTTTCCGGACGGCCCACGTCATGTGTCGTCCTGTTTTTAGTAAAGTCTGACACCATCACTGACAGCTGACTAATTGTCAATTTTGTCACTTAAACATTCGCGCCACTTCCTCAACGAGGTTCACAAGAACAACAATTTTCAATCGACCAGTCGCCATGAGTAAACGGACAAAGTCTCATAAATGCTATATGCCGCATTGTGCGGGCGAATAGACCCTCTGAGTAGATGAGAGTATGGTAGATGATGTCTCAACTTAACTCTCAGTGAGCTGAAATGTAATTTTCTGGGATACAAATTTATTTCTCATGCATTTATTGTCACTAAAGCAAACACATATCTGAACGAATTAACTGTGTGTTGCAAATTTTTCGAAAATACATATGTTCACACAGAACGTGGTGCATTTGCTCCGGCACTCTCTCTAAAATTCCTCGGTTTACTTTTAAATTGCCGTCTCCTTTATAACTCCTGTGTGTGCAAGTGTGTTCTTGAATGTACATATATGTATTATAAGTACGTGTATTGCTGCTATTTATGTCAAACTTAGAATTAATTTTGGTTTGGTCTCAAACTCAAAGGACAGCAGTGTTAAGCGAACCAATTTCTTAGACCACCAAATGGCATTTTCTTGTAATGTAAACAATTTTAGGTACTTGTAGTACCTAAAAATTAATGTTCTCCTGAATGGAAAGAAAAAATTGCAGATAAAGTCAGAAAAATAACAAACATTCGACTTACGACTTTTTCCAGCCGGGAAACCAATCAAACTTATTTTACTATTTGTATTATACGCAGAGGAGGCATCACGTAGTTTTGCTGTGCTTTATGGCTTATGTAATCAAAAGTGCTTTTATTTTCCACTTCACACAGTATGGCGATAATGTTTCAATTTTCTACGTGCTTCATAAGGACGTCCAACATGACGTAGGAGTAACATTCGATTTCGATATATTGTTGTCTGACCTTTCTGCAACTGTGCGAAAGTCCATCCATGTAATTGGTAATTGAACCGAATAAGTTTTGTTGGATTTAGTGTTTTATATAGTATAAATGAATGTGTATTTGTGATCTTCAGATATCCTTTTCAGAATCCGCTGTCATTTGTTATAACGCATAAGAAAAACTTCTGAATCTTCATCAGAAGAATAAAAGATTCCACTAATATTTATTTATTTACTAATTGAAATACACGCAAGTGCATTATTGCCATTTGGTGAAATATAATGAGGCAAAGGGGAGATAGTACCGCATCGCTGAAGACAAATTGTTGAAGTATCATGAAATTTGATGAGATTGTAGATTATCCGATCATATTATTGCTTTGGAATAGTAGAAGCAAAGGAGACTATGAAAAATTAGCCTTGTGGTTTGTGTGGATGACATTATCCGAATGACAACAATAACGATGGCAATGATGACATTTTACGTTCTTTAGGTATTCAAACAAAGCACTCAGACAGCCCTACAATCCAACATAATAACTATAATAATAAAGCAACGATGTGGCATAATTATTCTGATTCTGATGTCAACAGCTGTCAACGACAGTCAACTTCATTCCATGTTACATGCTTGCGTAGAAACAATAACATCAGCACACACAAACGATATAACTTATTGTTTTCTTAATTTACTTCGAAATTAATTATTTTCGTACACAATATATTTTGAGGAGTTATGTGTGTATGTGTGTGTACTTCTTGATTCGAATAGTTTATAGAGTAATTATATATTAGGCGTTCTCATGTCAATGCGTTTTAACTGCCCAACTGCTTATAGATATGCTTAAGTGTTTACACTAACTTATGAGTTTGAAAATTTTCTCATTAATACCAGCGCGTTTCGGTTTTTGTGCAAACTCAAACATATTTTTATATGTAAAATAAGAGATTGCATAATTCAGAATTCAACCCGGAGGTAATTTATACGCACTTCCGCTACCACAACAGTAAGTGTAACACGAAGTGGCGCAACCAATCCATGCTGTTCTTAGGCTACCCAGAGGATACTTGGTCGAAGACCGGAAGTTGTGAGCTGCTTGAGTCATATGTAAAAGAATCGTTTCTGGCCACTCACAAGTGAATGGCGATCAGAGAACTTTGATCACTTGCGTGAACTTCTACACATGACTCCATCCTCCGCTTACTAGCGGGATAAGAAATGGTTTGAAATAAAATCACTGAAATCATGAAGAAAAATTAATTTGTAGATAAATATCTGCCTCCTATCTACATAAGAAAGATCAAATGCATTCAGAAAATTCAGCTTACTTCCTCAAAACTATCCGATGTTGTGTTTATGCTCTTTCTCTTTGCAGAAGGAGGAGAACAAATTGGTATTCAGAACAGCAGCAAGACTACAAATCTTGTCACACACTACAATAAGAAGTTTCTATCATGATTATTCACACTCTAGATATAAAGCTAAACTGATGCAACGCAAATGAATAAAAGCCGAAAATAGCAAATAACAAACGACATTTAATGTAAATAAAATGCGAGGGGACTCGATTACTCGCTCATTGAGTAAGAACGTCTGCTGGTCGGAATACAAATTTATTCAAATATGAACATGCCAGAGCGTCACAGAGTTCGATTAGAGACGCATTAATCAGATCAGAGACGCAGTGTCGGCAGATCGTCTGTTCAGGGAGCTATGCCAACATCTATTATTGACGGAAAGACAGCAAATAAACACAAATTTCATGTTCATGAAATGAGAAGAGTATTTTGTGCTATCTTTAAATACTTATTTATGAGAAACAATAAATCATATTAGAATTCGATTTTTCGCTTTCTATTTACTGCTTTATTATGCCGCTAGCTGTACAATGTGAATTATTTTTTGTGCTTAACTTATTTTTTTTGCCTTTGGGCATCAAAATTCTAAGATGTTAAATAAATGAGCTCAAAACGGTGCGCAGAAATCATAAATTGCTTTGGATTAAGACTGGTGAAAAATGTGAATTTGTGACAGTTTCTGGCCATTTTCACCTGAGCATATGTATGTTCTTACTCCATAATTCCAACTACAGAGAGCTTTGAATTTAGAAAATTATTTTAGGCGTTCTTATAAATGTTGTACATCTCGATGGTTGCCTGCTTTAAGAGGTGTGGTTTTATTTTATTTCATTCCATATTGGTCCTATTACTCTACTCGTTGTTTTTCACTCACTACCCTGGACGAGAAAGCCATAATAATTCCATACTCATGGCGTGCTCGCTTTTCCAATCTTTGATTGTCTTACGGATAAATATTAATCCTTTCATTTTGACTTTTTGAGAATATTTAGTTTAAGATCTATAATTTTTTTTAAATATTGACCTTCGTGCACTTTCTGGGGGTCCTCAAATGTTCCTCTGGATTAATTCCAAGTTGATGTTCTACCTACATTGCAACGTACCACAATTCACCCTAAAAATTAGTTTCAACAAACTGCGATGAGTTTCTCTTCTCAATATTCTTCCAATGTGACAATGTAACAACAATAATAAGTAAATATTGTTTCTTTAAAATAAGTCTTTGGCGCTTAGAAAAAACAAACGTTTGCCGTACAAACCGACACCTCCGCCTATTATTCCTTATTTATGAGTGGGAAACAGCGCATATAAGTTCTGGACTACAGTAACTCACTCAAAAGTTTTTAAACGCAAACGAATGGCAGCAATGGCTGAACTATTCGACATTCCTTAAAAAAAAAAAATAACGAAATGAAGTGTTTTCGAATATCACTAAACATTTCAAGTACACCCCAACTTCAAAGTAAGCAAACATATTGTTGCTTTGCGGCTGCTAAAAGTTGTTTTAAGTATGTGATGACGCTCACTTACAAAAAAATCATGCTGACACTTGTTTATTCACTTCGGCTACAGTATTCTTGCTGACCGCTTACTTCACGGACTCGAGATTTACTCAGTGACTAAAGCGTTCACTGAGGCACGCGGGGACAGAAGATTGGCAAATGTTGTCGTTTGGCGTCAAACCTAAAACGAATTGTGACGAATATATTCGCAAGCGAATCGCATACAAATAGTAGAGAGCAGCGCTGAAAAAATTTGTTCAAAGTTGGCTACAAGTTCCTTCGGTTGGATAGACGCCTTGGCGCCGCCACGTTAGGATGCAGCACGCGGAGCCTCCAACATCGGACTGCGTAAACTTGGCATAAATATTTGATTTTGGCTGTTCGCTGCAGCCATAAATGCGTGGGTATTCAGAGTTGCTCAAGTTGAAATTGCGATATGTTGCGGTTACCGCTCGCGTGGCTACATGCCACACTTGTTAATTTATATTTCGGCATTAACATTATTTCCATTGCAATATTTCACGTGAAAACTTTTTGTGATGGAAAACGAAACTGTGGGCGGTCCAGTCTTACTGTGACTACAAAGCACAAAGTCTCAATATGATTTTTACTATAGCAGTAGTGGTCTTCAGCAAAAAGCATTTTGTAGAAATTGCATTTGTCGAACACGCAAGTGTAATTATTTGGTTTGGCTAAGCAACTAAGCTTCTACCAGCTGATTAATGTGA
>NW_017537035.1:36534-72766 GCF_001853355.1 Bactrocera latifrons | reverse complement strand
AATGAGTAACTGATTCGACTAGTAATTTAATTTACAATTTTTGATCAAGTCTAGTTGTAAAATGTTATGAAATGTTATTGAGGGCAAATAAGACAAATGGGTCTCATTTCATCATCATTAGAAGCTCTGGTGAAAACCTTCAGTTTTCGATCAATAGAAGAGACGGCGAAATATTCAACATTTAATGAACCAAGTACTCCGTTAATTATCTGAAGTTCTGCTTCCCATTACATAACTGTAAATGCGTTGAGAACGCACGAGAAATAAGAAGAACGCTTTAAAAAGTAGTCAAGTACAGCCAGCTAACGTCAAAACCAGAAAATGAGAACGCCATAAAATGGTCATCACTTCTGATCAATGTCAACGGTATAGCGCTTAGGAAAATAAAACATCTGGAGTATAATAAATGCTAGTGGTAAAATGGCAAAGTGTCTAGAAATTTAGGTGGCAGTGGACGAGTTTTGAAATAACTCAGCAGCATAAATGTAAACCCAGCGCACACATCAACTCACTTACTCTGCGTGGACGCAGTAACCTTGACCCAAAGAAAAGCAACAGCAACAAAGCAAAAAGCTAATTGCAAGCTGGTCTTTTTTGCTCCGAAATGGAGTCAGAGCGATCAACTTCGCCGTTGGAGCCTCAAGGGAGCTGATGAATACTGCAAAATGATGAGAGTAAGTGAATCGCTTACCACTATTTGTATTCAGATGAATTTTGTTTTAATGAGAATCGGCCAAAAGCAAAATAAGACCCTAAAACTTAACTGCAGGAAGTTCCAGGTGTTCCAATAATATTTTGGAACTTTATTGAAAGAGTAAGATGTAAATCAAAGAGAGTAATAAATTTCTTTTAATTAAATAAAAACTCCCTAAAACCGGATAGCTTTAAGAAAGATTCATCTTCTCTACATAAAATTTATAATGGTTAAAATAAGTTTAAAAGCTCTGATCTATAGTATAATGAACTCTTAGTGCTTTAAATTAGATGATATATAATATAATCATGGTACAACACAAAATTATAGATATCAGCTATGTAGAAGCCTCAAATAATATCATGCAATCGATTCCGAAAAGTGATCTCCATCAATCGCTTAAAAGTTTCACACTTACTTGTCCTATAGCATAAAGACAAATACTTTATTGTTTGAAAAGCTTACGCCGAAACTCAAATTTTATTTGAGAAAAAAACCGAGATTTTTTGATTCGTCACTGTAGAGGCCATTGAGTAAGTCAAAGAGAGGCGAGAAAATAGAAAGTTACCTGTAAGTTGGAAAACTTGCAAAGCACGTATCATCGAAATTGTAGTATATATATTAACAATTTATGTATGGCGAGATTATAACAGAAACAAGTAAAGATGGGCTAAATTCGGGCGGAATCAAATATTTTATACTTTGCAACTTTCAAGATTAAATTTCAGTGAAATACCTTAAGGTATTCCAACCGTCAACCAGAAAATCGGAATTCAATCAACTATAGTGATAGCATCGACCCTACTTAATCTATTTTTGGCAATACTACATAACAATAAGATGCCCATAAAAAATTTCCAGAGATCCATTAAGGTAGCTCACATGTCTTAGAGAGCAAACCTGTTTGTTAATGGGTCAAGTTGTCTGCCAATTTAATCCGTTTTAGGCACAAAGACACACTGTTATCAGTAAAACACACTCTACCAATTTCACAAAGATAAAGTCACTTGGAAGTTCGAAAATAGTTGCATTGGGTACATGTCTGTCTAACCCGTATTTTCACTCATCACGGTCCAGCAGCTTAAATTTAATTAAATATCAAAAGTAACAATAAGCGAGTCTGGGTGGTCTCGCTTACTTAACATAAACAAATAACCAATAGTCAGTATAGATAAGACTCTGTTCACCACAAAAATAGCTTTAAGCCGATTCCGCAATAATGAAAACGTGAACTCGCAATTCTGTGTTTGCATTTAACTTATTAGGAATTTGTGCCACAACTATTTGACTAACTTTACTATATATTTATCTTCAACTCTGTAGCAAAATCTTGCAAGAATATAAAAAAACCACTGAATAAATACAGAATGATTTGCCAATAACCACGATTTTGCGCTCTTGCAGTAGTCCTGCTTCTAAAGCATGCACGCTTCCAGAGCTTTTCCCATAAAGATTTTTTCCGAAGATAAATTAACCTTTTCTTTATACTAATATCCACATACAAACATACGTATATAAAAGTATAAACATAGAGATTGTATAAATCCGGTACAGTAATTCAGATAGAATCGCAATCCCTAAAAATTGTGTTAAGAGTCAGACGTCGCCCATAAATTTGCTGCGAGTACTCCTACTTTGCTTGCTCATAGTACACACATACACATGCATTATCTTCAATTACACGTTTCCACACATATGTACTCACAGGCATTGTATATATTTTCCCATTTATTTTATAAATATTTAGTAATTATCAGAATTTATGTACAGTTTGTGTAAATATTTATATATGGCTGGTGGAAGAACAACAACAAATACTTTCTTTTTACTCCTTTTCCCGAAAGTAAACAACACGCATTGTTCCCAACTAAATAACAGCAGCGAATCAGACTAACAAAAACTCAAACAGACACAAATGTTAATATTTGCCATTAAAATATTTAAATAGAGAACCCAGCAATGGCACGAGCAACATTAGCGACCACAACAACACAGACGCACAGTCCTGTGGCTGCACGAAAATGTTGCTCATACGCTCCTGCCCACCAGCGGATAGCACACCGAAAACTAATTCTAATACAATAACTAATTCAAATAAACAAATAAAAAATTAGAATTTTGAACTTTTATGGTTGCCTTAAATAAACTAACTAAACTTAATTACTAATACTATTTTTAGCTGACAAAGCACTGGTTAAAATTAATAGCATATTAGTATTTAATAACAGCTTGATATATACGAGAGATTTTACAACTTTAAAAGTCACTTAAATTCTTTTCACCCTGCAGGCAGACGAAACACCACCGCTTGGATACCAAGCTAACTCCTTGGTTAAGCTATTTGCCGCCATCACATTTTGGATGCAATCACGAGACCTCAAAAGCTCATATTAAAATGCTTACATGTCACATGATAAAGAAAGTTGCTTGGCAACTTCGAATGAAATAGGATCGGGTGTAATTTGAGTTTAGATATCTGGCTACTGTTCAGTTGAGGTGAATAAATATATGTGTTCCTGTGGGGATAAGTAAGTTCATCTGGTATCTTTAATAAAGCTGTTAAGCTAAAATTCGGCTTTCTTAATATTTCAGCAATTTTACTGCTTCCGTGCCCTTTTTAGCGAAAATTTGTTGTTGGCGAAAAAGACGTAACATTTTACTCGGATCTTCTAACACCTGCATCTGAGGAAGAAGACCAGACATAACTGTGAAGAAGTGAAGTTCATTGAGTTTATTATTCCATAAGTAAAGTAGAGGAACCGTTCACGCTTCACTGTGGCTGATACATAGATAATACTACTACTACCATCTATATGATTTCTATTAGTTGGATTATAACTATTAGTTAATGAGATGTAGCATTTATGTGAAGCAACTTGTGTTGGTTTCCAAAAAAATTGATCATAAAGCATTTCATGTGTTAATAAAGCATTGATTTTTGGGGGAAAATACTGTTGAATTTTCAGCCACCGATGAAAAGATACATGCTAAGCTTAAAGAGGCGAAACAAAAACAACGAATAACTGATTCTGAGAAGTATCTAAGCGCTCTTTAATCGTAGTTTATATATATAATCTATAATCTATATCTAGCAATTGTATTATTTTTGAGGTAGAATCTGTGAAAATTGTACGCAAATATTCAAATGATTCCCACAAACATGAATTTTGAACAAATGCTTATTATTTGAAATATAATTTTTGTATGTATGAGTTGTATTAAATTTTAACATAAAGCGATAAAAAGTATCCTATTACCCTAGTTCTAAGCTACCTCCTGACCCTAACTGAAGTCGTAATAATAATAAAATCTCAATGAGTACAAGTTTACTTCCTTTGATAAAAAAAAAGACGAAAAATAGAACTCCAGGTAAGAATAAAATGAGGACTAAGATCAGGGGTTAATGACATTGCTATAAGTTCAAGGGAAATGGAAAAAGGAGCTTGAAACAAGTACTTCAATTATTAATTTTGATTGGAAATATTAACTTAACTGTATCCACTTACATTCAGGCTCAATTTTCAAACCAAGAATTATATTTTTTGCGTTCACAAATAAACACACGCATGTGATTATTCACAATGAATATTTCAATACTATGTGTAGCCGCGGAGAGACTAAGTTTCACTGCGCTCGCATAACATGACTGGAAAAATACCAAATGTTTGAGTGAAAAAAGATAGTCGAGAACTTAACATAACATAATACGCAATATTTAGTTTTTCATCTGCAACTAGCCACTTTGCTTTTTCGTAATATTCTTTTTCCTTTCGATTGCTGGACAGCTCTAGCTCCTCCCATACATATGTTATGTGTTGGCATCATTCATGGCTTATAATCAACAGAGTAAACACTATTAACAGCCGACGGCTCTTCGGTGTTGAATAATTCAAGATCTGCAGAGGGTTGGCAGCACATGTAAGAGAAAATACATCCATGCAACCAAGTGCAACCATACTGTTGTTAGTATTATTTTCTATTTCACATCCACTTCCTTATACTGAGAAATCAGCACAGGCTTTTGCTTTATATTCTAAATTGATTCAGAAAGCTTTTAACGCGATTATGAGGCATAATGAGTGTTGATTTTTAGTTTGCTTGTCAGCAATTTGCGCAATTTGTGAAAGTATAATTGAAAAGAATTTTTATCTGCGCTTTATTCATATGTCAAATATTATGTGGATGCATAAATCGAAGATTGCCTTTAGTTAAATTGCTTTGCTTCGCTGAGGGATACTGATGTGGGTACAGAAGAGGCGTGCCAAGGTAAGGAGGCATAATACGAAAACCAATAAGGCAAACAGTTATTGAACGAAGGATTTTTTCTTATTTCATACAACTTATTTTTCTGACCAAAAAATGCCGAAAATTTTACCAAAAATGAGATTTTTTGTTCAAAGTCCGAAAGGTTTTGTGTTACAAGAATACGATCTATAGAAAACAATTTATATATATTTGCATGTATTCATGGATATGAGAAAATTGCGCTGGCTTGAAAGAAAATAAATTTCACTAGCTAGTTTGTATTTTTTTTCCTTAAAAAAAAATTATTTTTACTCTAAACCTAAACAAATTTATGAATATATTTACGAGTAAATTCCATAACTCTGTCATAAATATGGGAGTGAATAATGCTAAACTATTATTTTTAGTATTTTATTTTATTTATTTATTTAATTTTTTATTTTCATTTTTGGAATAGAAGACTTAGACCATTCGAAGTTTAGTGGTATCACTAAGAGCAATTACAATTACTATTTACATAACTATTCATTTTTGAGATTCAAGAGTGCGCAAATGCACAGCTGTGTTTTAGTCTACTACTTTTACAAGGCTTTTCCTATGCTTTCTCTTTCTTCCCCCTTTCACACTTAAAGACTACTTTGCGGTTGTGGCTTTTGCTACTACAGCACTTGCACTGTTATTTGAATGTCGACACTATAGCCCCAGGCATCGTGATGGTCGTGTATTTTACTTGATTCATAGTGTTGTTGTTGGTTGGTTTTTGTACTAAAATTAGCAAACTTATGGCTGCTTACGTGGTTAAACGCACATGTTGAGTGCCTCTGCAGGCTTACAAATGGCTTTAAGTATAATTATGTGACTAAGTGAAGAGGCAAGAGTGTTTTCAAGTTGCAATTGTTCCGTAAAGTTTTGGTGGTTTATGGTTGTGAGGTTAATTTAGGCTACATTTTAGGAATTTCTAAAGGGAAAGTCTAGCAATCAATTGACACTAAAGTTTTTTAAGATCTTATCTAAATTTATTGGTGGATTTTGTGTAACTAAAGAACAATTGCAGATTAACATTTCAAACAGGATTTCACATTAACTCCGTTTTGAGCGGTGTACCTTTAGCGTATGAGCGACCTGAAATGAGGGCTCATGTAATTCTCAGAAACTACACTTAGTCAGCATGACGTAAACTCCCTACTGCTCCCTAGAGGCAGACTAAGCTATACCGCTGCTGTTTTGTTGAATACATTAAAGCTAAGTCAGTACACGAGAGCACTTTTTGAAAGAAAGTGACGCACGTATTCACACTTAACTGCGAATTTAGAAATGTTGACTTATAGCAAAATAAGAGTAAACGTTCTGGAAACTTAATAAAAACCAGTTTCAAAATGCCTTAATCATAGCAAATGGGATTGAGGTGTATAAATTCGTAATGCTGGGTAATCCATTCAACCTGCGCAATAAAATGGTTTCCAAAAAGTTTATTGTTGCTAATTTACACTAATTTTGAATAATTTTAACTACGACTATGTGCTTTACCATAACCAATCGTCATGCTCTTTGTGCTAACGGCAATTTGTTGAACTCAATTTTACATTTGTTCGAGAACTATTCTTAAGCCAATAACTCATTGACAAAGAAATTTACAAAATAGCAAATTTTACAGAGAAAGTTGGTTACATACCTTGTATAAATGAAAATAAACACGCATTTGTAGTTCTGTAAGTACTGGCATCGAATTTGCCAATGGGTCCATGAGTAACTTGTGCACAATTAAGCAAAACTTTTGTCGAAATCCCTGTAGAATTATTGCAGAATAATTTGAGTTTCCTTCAACTAACTTTATTGTGCATTTGTGTAGGTGATTAGCAGTTCAATAAAAGAATTAAGGAAATATGTTGGTTGCCACATGTCTGAATGCATCTTAATCTACATGAGATTGCAAGTTGCTTAATTTGTAAAATGAAATGCACTTTGCTGAGATTCCCTCTGTTGTTTGGATTGTGCTAATTTTACTGGGAGCAAATAGTATGACATACGGAAAATAATTTCTTTTGTAGCAACTTGAACGTGACTGATATTACATTGTATGTATGCTCACTAAAGTAACAATTTAAGTAAGATACTAAAAAATTAAACGAAACACCCTTACTTTATCTTTAAATCCATTAGAAGTTTCTTTTTAGTTCAAAATATTTTTCTCACATATATGCCGATATTCACATAAGTATGTATAAGTACACGCTGGTTCTTGGAGTAAAACTCAGCCTTGGATTTTCAGATATCTGCGATTAATGCGCACAATCTGCGGCAGATGGCGAAAGCTTCAATCAAAAAACTATTTGCAATGGATATTTGTTTTAGAAAAAGACCACAGCAGTAGAACAAGCTGTTTTTAGTTTCTTTTCCGACGTGCTGTTGATTCTCATAATCGCTGCCCATGCA
This sequence comes from Bactrocera latifrons, assembly GCF_001853355.1. Classification (NCBI taxonomy): domain Eukaryota; kingdom Metazoa; phylum Arthropoda; class Insecta; order Diptera; family Tephritidae; genus Bactrocera; species Bactrocera latifrons. The sequence continues at coordinate 65,394 of NW_017537035.1, read as the reverse complement.
AATTTTGTGTTTGGGCCTAGTCGTGGCGAACAGAATCGGAATGCTTCTAAGAGGATGATTATTTGGTATAAGTATGGCCATGAAAAGAGACTGAGAAAAGGTCCGAGCCGTTTGCATAATCTGTAGTGTAGAAATTTTTTCTGAAACTCATTCCTTCAGTGCTGCTTCGCTTCTGCTCAGTTTTTTTTTTTTTTTTTTTTTTTTTTTTTTTTTTTTTTTTTTTTTTTTTTTTTTTTTTTTTTTTTTTTTTTTTTTTGCTTTGTTGCCAGCTCCCTTCATGCCTCTAGTGTGGGTCTAAATATGTTTACGCCGCCACTCATCGCATTATAGTGAGTAATGTAAACACCATTAGGGACTGACGGGTGTGCTGCAGCCGTTGACGTTGGGCCATGCAGTACATTTCGAATTTAAAAGTCCTTTCTACCGCTTTAATTTATGTGCGGTCATGAGTGTACATGTTTTAGATTTGTACGATTTTTAGGTGGCAGCACAGACATTTAAAGTTTAATATCCACTGACAACATAAACTTTAGCCCAACACATAGTGCTTGCATCATGTGCAACATACTGCTATTTTGCATTTAAGTTGAAGTTTTAAGCACATTCCCGCTTATTTTCCATTTATCACATTCGTAATCGCTTATTCCTCTCTGTGTTGTGCACTTTAGACCGAGGCACTATTAGTGAAATGGTTGAGTACAAAAACAATTGCCTCAACAGTAGTAACGGCAATGACAGCACGCGTCTGCCAGCAACAGATTACCTTATTAGTCGCCATGAATAGTACTAAAAATAACAAGTATTTTCCTCAGCGATTTTGATGCACTACATCGTCATATTTCACTCCACTTCCACTGTCAACTTTTGGCATAGCGGCCGCACTTTTTGGCCATTTTAAGTAATCATACTAGCTTTCGAATTCCCTTTGCATAGGTCAGCCTTGCCAAATAGTCGACCGAGACTTGCGATTGCCATTTTTGCTGGTAAATAGCACATTATTGGGAGTTTCATTTCGTTTAATTTGCCTTTGCCACCCCGATAGCGCCACGAAACGTCTTGCAATGAAATCGCAAATTGCAACAAATCCAAACACAAACCGATTGAATGCCCGTCGATCCAGAAGTCAGTGCAATATAGTTGTGGACATAGGTCATGTACGGAGCGGCGTAACGGAGTGGTACGATACCCAAGGTATGACAATGAATTCGAATGATTGCACCATTGCACGTTTAATAAAGCAGGCAAGATGTGTAAACAGCAATCGGACTGTGATTACACTTTTGTCACTGCACCAGGCTCCAGTGGTCACAGACGATACAATTGCGATTTGCAAGTGAAGCTCACCTTTCTTTAATTTCATTTGAGTAAACTGCAATAGTGAAAGTCAATTTCAGTTGCGCAATGTTTAATTTGTTTATTCTGGTTGATGTATAAAGTGTTTAAAACGCAACTCTGAGCTCGTCTAGACGCTTGATAAATGGAATTTGTGGAAATATCTTCAAACCAGAATGGTGCCCATACGCCCAGGTATGCCGCACCGCCTCTACCACATTTCTGTGGGAGAGGGGAGCACTTGGATGGACATTTTTAGCGACTCATTGCAGTTCCTTTTACTTCTGATGCACTTGACCGACATGAAAAAGTGAAAGAAAATTTTTCAAATGACCACATAAACAAGTGGGTAGAAACTTCGGACAGACGTCCATTGCATTTGCTGGGATTGTTCAGCTGTTCGGCACTTAAAAGCTGAGGCTGTTCAAATACTTGAACTTATTTGGATGGTAATGCGACAAGAAATTGGGGAAGACGGAATAACTAAAGAAATCGGTGAATAAACATTGAAATTGAATCAAAAAGCAATACGGGGAATTAAGAATTAACGAGCCAAACAGGCTTGACAAAAGAACAGAAAACCTAATTTGAAACACATATTGTGGAAAACAAACAAAAAGTGAACCAATACAATTGTGACGATAGCCTCAACAGCTCAATTATGCAGCGAGGTTCCTCCTTTACTGTTAACGCTCTAACAGGCAAGACCGAACCGAGGCGGCCTTTAGTAAATTGTCACAAATTCCTAAGAAAATTTGTTGTCTTCTACAACTGTCATAAGAACCGTTAGATAATACATAAACTCATATTTTTTTAAAATCAACAAATGTATTATGATGTTTCGTTTTGTTGTTATTGTCAGTTGAATGCAGAAATTCAGTGTTACAGGTCAATTAATTGCAGCTCCGATATTAAAATTTTCAAAATTAAAATAAACAGTGTTTTATCGAAATACTCAAACGGAAGAATTTTTTTTTGTTTTGATTAAGTTAGTTAATTTATTTTAAGTTAATTTACTATTTTAAAGAACACAAAATTTTTCTTAGATATATCTCTGATTGCTAGTATTTTTATATTTTTATTTTTTTTTTCAGATATGGAGCACAAAAATGGCAGGAAATTTAATTTAAGTAAACTTAGTGATGAAGAGTTGCTCCAGTTAATGGAATCAGTTTATATGCCTGATAAAATCTCTCCGAAAGTTGAACATGCTATTTCGGCGTGTATTCGTTAAATGAATGAAGCAACTGATTTATTTATACAAATCACCGATATGTCCTTGAATATAAGTTCAATTGATTATGTATCTGTAGGATCATCAAAGCTTACTGAAATACCTGAAGCATCTTCTTCTACCGCAGCAAGGTCATTGACGGCAATACATTTCAAAACAAAAAACGACCGCGATCTCCATTACCAATCTTGGAAACTACTGGTCCTTTAGTTGTTCCCTCTTCTGGTGGTTTTACAGGTTCAGGTATATGTTTTTCATTCAAAGTTTTCACTTGATTTCCTCAGTCGATAACATATGTTTTATCGGTATTGAAAATATCTCGAAAACTGCAAATGATTTTCTAAATTTTATTTGGCGAAACAAAAATATGCGTTTGCATGTGAATGAAGTGGTCTTGCGCGGCAACTCATGCTTACCACCGCGAAGGAGACAGCTTGCCACACTCATTTATATGTCCGTTTACCGTTATCCGAATTTTTACAGCTATTGGGGTAAAAATGCTTTGACTCCAATTCAAGAATCAATGACTGTAAACAGCTTTAGGCAATAAAAATTTATTTGTCTTTTAGAGATGAAAGCGAGAGATTGAAAAAGGTAAACCATATGATCCCTTGTTTCGTATCCGAAAATTGTCAGATGAACTCAACAAACGGTTCGATTCTGTTCCAAAACCAAAATGCAAGCTTCCCTTGGATAAGGATCTAAAGAACGAAGAAAGAGGATACTCAATTGAGTACGTTGGGACTGCATATGGTGTCGATATTAACACGGTTTTGTGGAAAGACAACAAGACAGTGCGATTGGCATCAACTTACTTGGTATTCAGCCATTTAAAAGATAAAATGAAAACGAGCAATCGGCCAAAGTTGCACGCTACGATAGAAAACAAAAGCAGCATACAGAAGTAGATTGCCCCCAAATTGTACGGGAATATATAGCCATATGGGGGGAGTAGACTTAATGGATGTACCTATGGGTCGTTATCATATCCACGCAAAGACTCGAAATCCGATAACACGCCGTTTTTACCATTTCGTAGATATGGCTGCGACAAATTCATATATTTTGTATCGACGTCTGCATTTAGAAAATTGCAACAACAATCTATCTGCGCAAGATGACAAGCTTTTAAAGTTACCCGAGTTCCGTGAAGAAATTGCTGCTAGTCTTGTCGCTTACAAACTCAATCATCCTGCTGGTCGGCCAAGTTTCACACCATGAACACGCACAGGAAAGAAATTTAATGTGGGGAAAAGTGCAGAACATCCAGTCGCGGATGTCCGCTTTGAGCAGTATGATCATTTTCCCAATTGGCTTCCTAAAGATGGTGGAAAAAGAAAATGTAAATTGTGTCTAAGTTCAGAAACGCAGTGTTTTTGTTCCATATGTAAACTAAATTTATGCTGCTCGACTACGAAAAACTGTTTTTTTGACTATCATCACAAAAACTAATGAACTTTGTTATTCGAATGCCACTAGTTATTGAAATTCTTCTTTTGTTTTTCTTGTTTTCTTTTCATTTGACATAAAATGAAGTTTTAATTGAAACCACACCTATTTCTTTATTTTGATCTAAGCCGGCAAGGCTGCCCTGAGGCGGGCTTCAGATTATTCTCACCGGCGAGCACAAAAAAATTAAAACAAATCATATGATGATATTTTTGAGGTTTACGGAGAATATTTACCCGAGAAAAAAATTCCCAATCTTTTCTGTCCACGATTTTAGTTTTGCCTGTTGGAGGGTTAAAATACAGTGCAATGGATGGAATGAGCAGTCAAATGTTTTTCATTAAGTACGTTTTTTACTTCTGGTGGAGAAAATAAATAATAAATAATCGACTATAAATCTGTACTGATGAAATAGTTACAAGCACTAGTACTCTCATCTCGCTACTGAAAGAAAGAAAAAAATAAATAATAAAAATTTCAACACTGAAAGTTGGCACGAGTAGTGGAAGACAGCAGGAGACAAACGTTGTTTCTGTGCTAGAAGTTAAACAAACAAATTTGATGAGAAAGAAAAAATTATAACGGATGAGACTTGCGAAAGTTGTAAATATTTATAAAGTTTGCGTGGTTAACTGACCGATTGAAATGCTGGCGACTTCGTGTTTGTACGACAATGGCGCGCAATGGAAAATACGGAAGAGAGACTGAAGGATGGAGCGGTTTGGAAAGTCCTGTGGTAAGTATTGCTTCACACTCTTTCTAAGGTGTCTTTTATACGAACGAAAATGCTTGTGGTTGTGAAGAATTGTGGCAAAAAATATGCTGTGGAAAGTAAATTATGTTACCTTTTTCGTTTTATCATCTCGCCTTTGCTTTCAGTTTGCTTTTACAATAACTTGCAGCCAACTTTTTAAACTGAACTTCTCTTCTTGCTTTTCAGCGCTTCCTCTACCGCACAAACCGAGTAAATAAGCGACCGTATTATTGCCGGCGCTTGTCAGGAATTTCGCGCTAAAAACTATTACAAAAACAAGTTAGTTTGAGTTTTTGTTCCCTTGAGTGATGTTGGAATTTGAGTATTGACGTCGTCGAAAGAAGTAAAGTGGATGTTGCACACTTCGTTGAGCTGTAGTGGTAAACCCAAAAGCGCATTTAACTACCACCATTGTAGTTTTGGTGATTCAAAAAGGAAAGAAATACATTATAGAACAGAAGAAGTGATGATTTGGAAAGCATAGAGTTTATATAGAATGGTGCGTAGTGCCTTTTTGGAATGTAGTTAATTCAAATGCTTAAGAAAGTAATAAAAAAATCCTTGTCATTGATGAAATATTATTTTTAAATTTAATAAGTTCTGCTTACTTATTTTTGTTTCTATCTAAAAATTTAAGTATTGATATTATCACAAAACTCATACAACTCTTTTACATATTTTAAAAGTATATTTCAATAGTTCAAAACGAAAAAATATATTCAGCTATAAACGATTAGGTTAAATGCAAACACGCGAGTATGCTAGAGCGAAAATATAGTGAAAACACTGAAAAAGGTGTTCAACCATGGCGGTACACTCCAATACCTGCGATGACTGACTCCGCGGATGTGCAAAAATATGCCAGGCTGGCAGTAAAAATATTATATACTCTGGCTATACAAATCTTTTGAAAACCAAAATTGGCTGAAAGGTGGTGTAAATATTACAATATTAGTTGTATGGGAACTCAGTAACGGGAAACAACTCGATGTCCGTGTGAAAGCCGTATATATGCAACTAATTTAAGTCAGCTTTGGCTATTCATTATAAGATATGTGATTAATTCTTATAAAAATAATAGCAAAATTCTTGATAAGAAGTGAGATGATTCGCCAGCTACTTATTTATGTATTGTTAGTTGATGGTAAGTTAATGCTCGAAAAAATAACTGTTAATTTCTCAATACTTTTATATTTGGTGTTTCACTTCATATAGAACTAAATAGCAAGAGTTTATATTTTTGTTATTGTATGTCTTAAATTGCCACTACGTAGTTTCTGCCCAAGTTTAAGTTATCTTTTGCATGAGTTATTCTAATATTTATCCAAGAATTGTGCGATTAGGAATTTAGCTCTAATTCTTAACTACGAAAAGCCCACTGCGTTCTCTAGTGACGTAAATGAGTGAACAAACCTACTACTACGTAGAACTACAGAGTAATAAAAATAATCACTTGGTTTGCAATGACAAATAATACGAATACGAATGCTGAGAATCCCTTGACCAATGGTTACTGATTGTTTTCGCTAGTTGGAAGTTAGAAGCTTAGTGATTTACTGACTCGGTGTTAGAACGTTCATTACCTACTTTACTGCAAAGCGGAAGATAAGCATTTTAATTGTGGAGCGATTTACGCGGTCTTAACTATTGACAAATGGTGAAAGTACCTGCCGCCGAAATAGCCATTGTGGACACCAAAAGAAGTTGCCACTTTCTTCTCTCTGTATTTTAGTAGCTGATAATAAAGACAGTTTTATGACTGTGTTTTATGAAACCAAGGAAAACTGTTTGACGTCTTTGTTAGTACACTATTTAATATCTGTATGTGAGTAATTTCACCATATTGACATCAGATATACATGCAGAAAGAGATCAAAAGAAGCGAAGTGAAAGCAAAAAGAACGTATAGAAATAGCTCCAGGAATGAAGGAATTCAAGCAATTCTATATTCTTACTATTTTTATTTAAGCTTAAGGATCGTTTGCCTATTTAAAATTATGTAGGTAGCAAGGGAAATTTTTTACAGATTTTATATTTTTTCACTCAAGAATTATAAAAAACCGTGTCTGCAAGTCCAACACATCTAAGCCGTAAACGACTTAATATTCTTGGATTTTGTGTTGACATTTATAAAATATAATTTTGAGTTACTTCTATTTTTATTATTAAATTCCGCAGCTCAATATAAATGAAAAAGAGTTCTCAACCCCTGTAGCTTAGCACAATGCTCAGATTCCAGAGCAGTTCAGCAAAAGATTTCAAAGGTTAACTCAGCAAAAAGTTCGCAATGCCAAGCGCACCGACGACCAACTTCGCTGTCTCACTGCGGATAGTTCACACGACGACCTTTCGCCCACACTCATTTATATTTTGCAACTTTTAGAAACCTTACCGTCACCAACTTGCACATATACACACACAGCGACTTTGATCCTGCGAAAGACTTTGGAATATCTGCTTAAAACGTTTAACGTTGAATGCAATTATGGAAGAGTTTATGTGGATGCCTAGTGCTGGCATGTTAGAAGCACTGCGGCAAGTCAACTAAAAGTCTAAAGTGTCACTTTTAATGCAAATTGGTTTGTGATTTAGCGCCAATCGAAAATATAGCAAATGAGCGCGACATCGCGCGTTTTCTGGCGTGAGCGTGATCTCCGTTTGTTGATTCGGGAATAAAAGCTGTTTTTGCCATTAGTGAGTTTGTGTTGGCGCAGCATTTAAACGTTTTATTATATTAGTGCAATCAGTTGCAAGGGCAATGCGTTTCGTTCTGTGTGTTTCTGTTTTCCTTTCGGAGATTTGTTTAAGGCTGGTGGTTAGCAATTATTGCCACAAAGTGTTTAGAAAGCGCCTGTTGCGGTGGCTGAGTCTGGAAAACTAAAATGTCAAGTTGAAAACAGGAAGTGCTGAGCTTTGATTTTTTGTAAGCCAATGTGAAATGAAAAATGGGGAAATTAGGTTTTCTCCAACATCTGCAATATTATTTAAAGAGTGGTACAAATCAGTAAGAAGTAAATATCGACAGTTATCTGAGATCGGTGTCATAACAATTAAGTTTCAAGGTAAGTCGACTTTGGAATAAATTGAGTAATTTTATTCAGACCTTTTGCAAATTCTTAAGCGTACTTTTGACAATAAATAAAAGCCAAAAATAATTTGTCAAATTATAATCAAATCTCCCCCAAACGTTCTCTGATATTCTTTTTTTTTTTTCATTTATAAATTTTTGGCGATCATTTAATATGAAAACTGCTACTTCCACTAAAATTTGTGGGGGAAAAATACCTTAATGAAAAAACGGCACGTCACACAGCTGTAATGCTATCTCGACCGCCTGCAGCTGTTAGAGTTAGAACATTAAATGCCAAGAGATTAATAAAGAATGACTTTAAGAATATTGCTTCTATCAATCTGAAGTTTTAAGGACATATTCTTGTAATGTAAAGCAAATCGATTTTACCAAAGTAAAAACCCTAACCCCCTCTAAATACCACTAGTGTTTTCCCAAAAACATACCAAACATTTGTAGGCACATTCATAAGTACTATATATGATGTCTTTTAAATGAAGTGCCTCATAAAATAGAATGCAATATTAATTCACCATTTACCGAGTACTCCATTTCGGGAAGTCGCTAAAGTGCCTGGTGAATGAATTGTTTGGACGTTTCATTTCAAGAATATGAACTAATAAAATTAATTGACAAGTGAATTAAAGGAAACAAAATGACACCTTAAATATCCTTATGGCAAAATAATATATTTGTTTTTTTTTTCTAGAAAACCTAACATTTATTTATTACTCAGATATGCTCCTAACAAGCAACCAGTTCGTGTTACGACTGAAACTCTATCGCTTCGTGATTTTCTCTTACAAGAACAAATTTCCGAAATAAATTTCTGAATTTTAAGATCGTGACTCAAAGAAACTGTTACTCAATTGCCATGTTCTTCTCCTCAAGTGCTCGCTGTGTTTGCTTGTGGGACACGGAAGCCGTACTGGCGCAAAGATGCCTAATTCGCTTACAGCGTGGCACCCTCCTACACCCCAAAAATGAAGTGTTGCCGTCAGGAGCGCAGTTGTCATAAAAACATGATGAATGTGGCATTAAATTCAATTTCGGTATCACTTCTGTACAACTCTAGTACTGAGTGAAAGCGGCCAAAGGCGGGAGAAACAAAGTGATAATAAAAAGTGAATTGCAGCAGTGAAAGTGAAAATGATACTGACAGAAACAAGAAAATGTGTGTGCCTTCGAGGGAATTTTGAGGGTGTAAAAAAAAAATTTTGAAATTCAATTGAAGTAATGTAAATGTCAGCAGGTGCGATTAGACAAAGTATTGGCTTTTTCGTGGATAGAAGTTGAAGAAAGAATAAATGCTGTTGCAGACGTTGCTCTGGTTTTCATAGCGCTCGGCGATGAGTTATGTGCTGATCCCTCCAGCGCTTAACATCTAGGATGCAAGTTCGTCAAATGACCAGTCTTCGCCACCTTTGAACGATTCTTCTCCCCGGCAATTCGGATTATTGCCGTATATTTTGATTCATGGCAGTTTGAATTGTTTCCGCTGAAGTTGTTGGCCCTGCGCAATTATGTCTATCTTCAGCAGTTTTACTTACAACGAGTTTTTTAACTTTTTTTAAAGCAATGGAAATAAATTTAAATTTCAACTTTTTTCAAACATGAAACAGATATATTAAATGAAACAAATATATAATTGCCAGTAACTGTAATCGCCGTTGCGGTTTCAACGAAGGACCTTTTCAAGATGTATTGTATTTACTCTTATATTTTTGTATGTATGTGCGGTTCCTCACCCTCTTCAATCAGCAATATTCAAAATAAGTATGTTTTTTAACTGAGGATATTTAGTCATTCACTTTTTAATTACAATAAATTTATTTCTTCACTTTTGGTTCTTAACTTTTTCTTTATTTTGCTGCTCGCGTCCGTTTAGTTTGGTTGCTGGCTTCTAACCCTAACATCTGTGCGCTCATCGCAATGAGAGCAACCGACGCTATGGCATTTTTATGTTGCACCTTTTCCTATTTTTCCGTTTCTGCCAGGGATGCCATCCCACATGTATATGTCTCTTTCATTTCCTTTTCCATATCTCACATATTTTCCATTTTACTAAGAACTGCACAAATCTTTCTTTATCCTACTTGTAATGCAAATTGTGTATTGTCGCCGTCGTAGTGAATTCCCTGCACATTGTGGGACTTATCGAAATGCAAATGCGTCGAATGCGAATTTGTCGTAATGTAAATTAGCCTAGAAAACAGGCGTGAACGAGTACTGTGGTCGCGAAATGAGTTCTACCACAAGTCAAGTGTTTTTTGGCTACCAATTTTTATTCATTGGGGCTCCCGTACGTTTTACTCACATTGAATTACACATTTTAGCAAACTGATTGCTTTACGGTTACAACGCTATCTAGGTTTTGGTTTCTCGTTTTTTCATTCAAACCTCAGGAAGTAAGTTTTGAAAGAGATGGCAAGGGTACTTAGGCCAAAGCGACTTCTACCGAATAGTTGCTTCACTATATATATGTTAATTAAAATCTCTTTGTATTTTCTTCGAACAAAAATTGTCAAAATTTTAATAAACGAAAACCCAAAAAAACGTTCTATGAATTCCTAATTTGATAGTAACCTATATCTTTGAACTACCGCGTAGAAAACCAAATAATACTATGATATACAGAAACCCCTTAAGCCTATAATTTTTATTCTTTTCCGTCTGGAGAATACTGGTTTTAGAAAATTGCATTGACGTGGGTAATCCATTGATTTGTAGCCTAGCATTACTATTTAAATGTGTTTGTGCATAAACAATATATTAAACTAGGACACTTAGTTTTAGGTATTTTTTGTCAGTTTATAAAAAAAAATTACTCAGGTTTCGCAATCAACCATTTAAAAAATATTGACGAAGAGGTACGCAGTGATGCTACATTCAAAAATAGTTGAACAATTTTTCAAATACTATGACCATCATCTGATAATTCTTAATACCATCTCCACCACAAGATGAAGCATTCACATATCGACCTTTTATGGCAGTTGAAAGCAAAACATATAAAAAAGCAAATATAAAATCAGTTCAGAACACTCTCATCAGCACCTGGAAAAAGGGCATGACACAAAATTTCGGAATAGCAGCTTAAGTTAGCAAATTTATAATATCGAGAAGTTGAAATTTTTAACCATAAGAATTTTCTGATAAAAGCTAAATTTTAAATTCCAACAGACTTCAAATTTACTTACATCACAACGTCCAATTAAACGACAACACAAGTCATCGCTTTGTCCTCTATAAAACCAAAATCTAGATTGAATGATGAATACTGCTCCAACCTCTCTTCTCTGTGCAAAAGCTAAGAAATAGCTTCGTCAGTTGACATAATCGGTTTTTAACCTGCTAATCCTGACATGTGCTCCAAAGTCTTTTTCCTGTGTAACTTTTGCCAGACAGACGGTGAAAGTGCAGCAGCAGCGTTTTAATTCACCTAAATTTTTGGTGAAAAGCAAATGACTTTTCTAGTGCCAGCAAAAAAAGGAATAAAAAAATCATTTATCGATTTTTGTCAGACATACACGCACGCTGCCACGAGCACTTTCACTAAATAGAAAGAGTGCAGACGCCAGCGACAAGCACTTGTGCCACACACACACACACACAAACCTGCAGCCTAACCCAGGTACAGGTAACGGTAGCAGGACCAAGTGGCGGCAGCGGCAGCTACACGAGTGCACTCGAATATGCTACATGCTACCTATGCATGCACCCTCTCATGTATGCACTGTGCACAAGGTGTTGCAGGCAGACAACCACAGACGGCAACTCAAGTTCGCTCAGGTGAATACTGGTGTTTATTGTAGACATTGCTATCGCTAAGCCAGCACTTTGCTGTGCACGGGATTGACTTTCTCTGTGCGATTTTCCTTCGCTTTGCCTTTGATTGCACACTCCAATCAATATTGTTGCTTTTATTGTATATTTATCATATCCATCGACAACCACTTCTGTTCTCTGTTGCTTCAAAGTCAGCAATTGCTAACAATAAAAACTAAATATAAATATATTACAATGCCACTAACGATGATGGCATCCTCAGGTGTCGAAGGGGTCACAAAGCCAAAAGGGTGGCGTGAGGTGAACTGGTGAATCAGGTGGGTGTTTTGTTCGGCACTAGTAATTGTGTTGTTTCTGTGGTCTCGACAAGTGTCAATAGTGCATCGGCTGTTTGTTTGCCATTATCGTGACTAAATGGACGGATTTTGCTTTTTGCTTAATTGTGTTGGTGCACAGGTTTATTTGCCACATTTTAACTGAATTATTGATTAGTGAACAAGCAACGTTGATAGTTTGATAAAATTTAATAAAATAAAAAAAATAAAAATTTATAAAATTGGACCCCTTCATATATATATAGTATATATATAAAATAAAATAAATCACTGATGCCTTCATTTTTGAAGAGAATCAAAGCAATATCTCAGGCACATTGCGGATACAATAACCACAAACCACAAGGCTTACGGTTTTACAACAACATTTAATCTTTGCCGTCACTCTACCTTGGCTGTAAAAGTTGTGGCACAAAGATCGACCTAAAGAAATTTGCAATATTCCGCTTATTACTGGCATACACACTTTACCACAAAGTCCCAGAGTCTGAGTCACACTTGGATTTGAGCGAAAGGCAGGCATATGCAGCATTTTAGACAGCGATCATGCATATTGTGATACTCATACTGTAACATTCGCAAGAGGGCTTGTGACTTTTGATATTTTTGCTGTCTACGGGTTTGCTCACTGCCCGTTGGTATTTACTCATTTGTATGACAGAAAATGTGTAAAAATTTTCTTCACAACATGTAATATACTCTCTCTTTCATTAAGGACACACCACAAACACTTAAGGACTTCATCCTCCAAAGTGATTCTAGTAACTCAGTGACATACTTTTACATTTGAAAAGTAACATTTGTGCTAATTGCATATCTATTCATACAATGACATCCTCAAACCGTAGCCATATAAATTCTGTCTTCCAGTCACACTCTAGTACAGTGTCCCACACATACAGAGAAAACAGTGGAAATTCTTATGGAAAATTGGTAAAACGTTTCATTACAAGGACTGGTTGTTGGATTTAGGCGTATAAACTGTATTTTTCTTCAGTTATCGTATGAGATGCAAATGCTTACAATGAGGGTGCGAACTCAGTCGCCTAGACTAATACAACGAACACGGTATATACTCAAAGCTTTTCATTAAACGCAGACGTATATTTCGGTAATACAACAAATAGTTAGGAAATGAACTATAGTCTCCCTAAAGCGATAAAATCATACTAAACTTGCACGAGTTTTTTGACAATTTCATTCACACTCTGAATTTATGTTCTTTTTTTGGTCACTTGTACCTTTTATGGTATCACGTGTGTGCTGAGATTTTGTTGTCAAAGCGAGGGTAATCTTTGGGTAATGATCGAATTGCTAAACTCCGCAATAAAAGTAAGCTTATTAACGAGGCTATGAAACAGAAGTAAGGGCATAAGCTAACCAGCAGTTTCGAATGTTCATATAGCTAGCAGAAGTGAGAATCAGACAGTTCATTACAAGGAGCAAATGGGATGATATTTCTAAATGAGCCAGCTAATCATTCGTGTGTTTATGTACGTGGATTTGTGAGCTTAAGTGCAAAATCCCCAGAAGTTGCTTGCATGTTTTTCATCGAGAGAAATCGCGGATTGACATTGGCATTTTAATATACATTTTGCTATTTCCAGCGACCACCCGATTCTATGGGAGTGCGCATGAATTTTCTCAACTCTATATTTCATCACTTCGCCTCGTCGATGGCTTCGCCGCTGCACGTGACTTGAAAATAAGACAGCTCCAAGCAAATACTGGAAAAGCGAAACACCAAGGTAACAATGATATACTTGGAGGGTACAGTTAATCTCCTGTATGGCGGTGAGGATAGATGCAGCCACAATCCAAGCCAAGTGAGTACCAAGAGCTTTGTTATTTTTTGCGACATATATCTTCCCTAGTTTATGCAAATATCGATTTGAAGCGTGTAAATGGTAAAGATGTGTGATGGTTAAAATCGCGCATTGAAGAGGAAAGCTTCGTAAAGCAGAGTAAGCAATTAAATTTGAGTTCACTGAAGGCAGGCGAAAATCGATAATTTCTATGCAAAATCCGCAGATGCGGAAATTGGTTCTTCAGAGTGAATTTAGTTATTCACAGTGAAATTTTGTGCCAGTAAATATGATTACAGCCCTTTCTGCAACTTTTTAATACTCTTGTTTTCTTGATGTTTTAATTGCATTGTCTTATTTCAACTGAGTTTGAGCCACCCAGAATCTTCACTGTTTCAAACAGTTCCACCAAAAGCTCAAAACTTGCTTAATCCGTTAAATTTGATAATTGCTTCGCGTCAGCTAACTGTGCATAGTAACGCTGGACGCACTGTTTGCGAACTTTTAAAACGTCGCTTTGCGGCCGCGGGGCTCTTAAACAAAGACAGACGCACAAATTACTGCGTGCCGGAACTGCGGCAAAGCATTTCTCGTCATTAAAGTTGCAAGCGACACAATTTTTATTCAGCACATCTTTAGTTCTCTACTCTGCGACCACAAACAAGGCCTGCAGAGCCCAAGGCACAAAGCGACGACGAATAATAAACACCACGAAACGAGAAACACAGAAAAGTCGATGGAAAGGCATAGGTGGGGCGGTAGTGTTGCTTGTTATTATTAATGCGACTATGCACAGCCAACAATTTGTGAATGCTTAATCACACCAGGAACTGGTAAGTCCACCTGGTCGCCTTAAACTCGCTTAAGATTAAGCAGATATACGCACATCATAGAGTAGCCTAACCAGCCAAACATGTGCACATCTCCATATATAGGAAAAAAAGATAAAATAGTGCGGAAAAGGGATAAAAGCGGGGTCATACATTAGCTGCTTGCGTTCAAATTTGTCAAAAATTTCGCATCGGCATTTGGTCATAAAGGAAAAGCAAATGAAATGCGGAAATTTTACTCTTAATTTTGAAACATCTTGGTGACAATGAAAAGTTTGCGATGCTCGTATGATTCGCCTCTGCTCGATATAAATTTGCAATTAATATAAAGTTACGTTTCGTTATTATAACAGAATACATACCCTCTACATGTGGCATGTTTTGCATAGCATAACGTTTATCCCTTAATATTTTACTTTAGCTTTTATGTATTTATGTATCTTGAATATATTTGTGCATTTGGTATATATTTCGTACCATCTGCACATACGGTCAACTAAAAATTCGATGTTTTTCAACTCTGTACTGATATTGTACTTCGACTAGTTTGAGAGTGAACTAGACTGAAAAGTGCCAGCTTTGTACCAATCACTGTTTTGCCAACGAGTTATTATGGCCGACTGATTGGAAGTATATTCACACTACTTTTAAGGTAGTAATGGTTTGCAGCTGCAATGCTGATATTTAGCTATGTCAGAGTGCGCCTATCTCATCGGAATATATGCTCATGTGAACACAGTCGAAATTTAATATTCGATCATGGTAATTTATCACACTCGGTTCATATTTACATCTGTGATGAGTTATTACAGTTTTCGATTTTATTTGCTGTTAATTTAACATTTATTACCAAATTTGGAGAATGAGTATCCGTGAGCAAAGATGAGTATACAAAATAAGTGTCAGCAAGTCGCTCCAAATATTGCCACATCATTACAAAAATGGTCTACCCACACCCATTTAATGCGTCCGTGTTGAATGTGGCAATAATATAAAGCCTAACGGTTGTAGTTCACATTAGGAAATGTGAAGGGGTGGCATGATATTTTTGCATTTACAATTTATCTTATTCATGCTAAGATAAAATTTGTGCATTTGTTAGCTGAAAAGTAAATTGAATGCATACAAAACATCATATGTAATAAACTTTTGAAGTATTCTAAACCAACACTTTTACAAAAACACATATGTTCCATATATTATATGAATGCGTGTGAGTATGCTTAGAATGGGTTCGCATTTTTCTTAACTCATACTTACGCACTCACTTTAGATACGCATGTGTTTGTCTTATGCCGAAATTACAAATTACTAAAAGCATCTCTTCTGCTATTTCCCCTTTCCTGTTCCTGATTTTCTACGGATAGTAAAGTTTGCTAAATTATGGACACTTGATGGTAGTTAAACATATAGACTAAGCTCAAGTGCGTCAACGCCGTACGATCACCTCGAAAAGAAGAGATGTGGCGTCTTCTCGTGTCAACAGGCATGTTCACGTAGATTTTACTCAATTTCATTCACTATGCACCCCCTGTTAATATTGATCTTAATAGCGCTAATATTACTTTTTTTCATATGTGTATACAACTCTGAATAAAAAAAATTTTTGTTTATACCAAATATTTCCAATAAAAAGCAGGACTTTTCGGCATAAGAAGCGAATTTTCAATATAGTATTCATGCGGCGTTTTGTATTTTACAATTATTTCAGAATTGTTCACAAACTTTAAACAACGTCTGCATAAATTTCCATACTCCTACCTTTTCAGCACTGATATAAAAGTATATGCAAATATATAGAAATACATATAATTTATTTGATGTGAAAGGACTCTCTTCGAAATTTAAAATATGAAAAAAAAAATATAAAAAAATATTCTGTAACTTTGAATGTGTGAATGCATTACATGAATTAGGAGCCGACAACACTTTTAATATCGCTCTTATTTGCTTTGTGGCAAAGCGCTGCAAAATGCACCGCAGAAAGTTTCGTGTAATGCAAGCTGGGTTCAACCAAAGTCAACAAAGTTCTAGCATATGTGCAAAGATGTAAGAACATATTGCGTCGCCCACGGCGTATGAGTAACCATTCGACCAATACGTGAAACTTTGGCGGAGATAATATTGCAAGAACGTGTGTGCACTAAAACTAGTGAAGAAACTATATTTGAATTACAAAGAACCTCATGCATAACCACTGAGGTTAACTGTTGCTGCTTGAAACTGCTATTTTATTAATAGTTACTTCCATCCGGAAAGTATGTGAAGAGTTCATGAATTTGTGTAGCTTGAAGTGGATTTTGTAATAGTTATATTAAAAGCAGCGAAGTATAACATTTTTTTCATGGCAAACTCTGACAGCAATTCATTAAATTAAATTTTCATAGCAAAATAGGAAAAGTATGCATATGAATATATAAGCCATCTAGTCGAGGAGATTATACAAGCGAATATATCAAAATAAATAAGTAAGGAAAGACTAAAATCGGGTACAGTTCTCCTTTCGATTTTATTCATCCAAAGCACAAATATGCATAAAGTCACCCGGATGTCCGAAAATCTTTATATAGTGTAAATGTAAGGGGCTAAAGAAGGTATTGACCCAGTTAAACCCATTTTTGACAAACAGACATACTACTACCAGGAAAATATTTTCTCTGAATTTCAATTATATATTTCTATGCCATTTTCATACTGTCGGTATATGTGAATTAAACCAAATAAATGAAGTGACCACGCCCACTTTTTCAAAAAGTTTAGCCCACAGGTGCTCTTTGCTACTGCGATCCACTTTACCAATTAATAGTTCCGTAACTTAATTTAGTTTTGTGTTCGGTCGTGGCAGCGGTCCGATTAGGCGCATCTATGAACTCGTGTATAACCCAATATTTCTCTCGTTTACCTTTAGGTGATACGTAGAGCTGTTATGTGAACAAAGCCATTGTACGCTATAGTAACGTGTTGCAAGAGATCCAATGTGTTTTAACGTGAATACCTGTCTATGAAAGACTAAACTAAACGGTGCTTTCTATTGCTAGAAGCACGCAGATCAATACAATGCCTTGATCAGCGCCCCAAAGCATAAATGCATTTTGCATTTAATCCTTGGTTCCAATTGATTCGGGTGGATAGGGACACCCTAGTCACTTTGGTCGGGTGCGAGGCCCATCTAAAACCTCTGCCGTACTTTGGGTCCGGCACCCGGCCGCAGTGCGACTCCACATTGGAMAAAATGCCCTTCCTGCATTTAGGTATAAACCACAGCCACCRCGAATCTCCCCAAAGGGCCAAACCCAATGAGCAGATTGGAGTTACCTCCAAGGGCTTACTGCTCSCCGTGGTACCAGGTTATAGTCTTTGGTCTGACTTTGTAACTATTTGCTACTTCCAGTTGAGTTCCCGTATAAACTCAATGACTGGTTGCATTTGTAGCAAATGCCTTATATTTTGAGATATAAATATAAAGCTTAGAATTTGACTTCCAGCTGAATATTATAGCACTTATCTGACTTAGACTATGTTGACATCAAAACATGGTCTCTAAAGCCTGACATAGTGCATATGGCTTATAGTCGCCTCTTACGACAGGCATGCCTTTCCATGTTGCAAGAGTATAAATACTTCAGTCGTCGGTCACTTATTCGAAAGTGTTTGGGCAGCCTGGCTGCAAGCGCATGTCGTTGACCTCTTTTGGCACGCCAGCCAAACAGACGAGCACAATCATAATTTACGAATAAAGACTCCGCACAGCGCTCCAACAGATAACAACGTTCCGGCTGCAGCTGTTGGCCAAATGCAACATTTTAGTACCCTCCATTCCTCCACACTGCCATCAACGTTACCGCCGTTGGCTTTGACGCTAATACCGCAACTCTCCCCACTGTCGCAGACGTTGCCGCCGTCGGTGCATTGCCCTTAAACATGATAAAGGCGTGTGTCTTTGTTCTTTTTTTGAATGGAAGTTTTTCACTTCTGTCTGTTTTCATTACTTTTCGGTGTTTCCCGCTCGGTGCACTTACACATTCTTCCTTTTCGTTGTTAGAAGAAGCTAGCGGCAGCAGTGACAGCTGACTAATTGACAATTTTGCCACTTAACCACTTACATACCAAGAACACGCCGGCTGTAACAAGAATAATGTAATGTTTTGGTTCACCGTGAACCAACAAATGGTAATATTTCTGAGTTATTCAAAAGAGTCGAAATGCTTTTCTCTCTAGTTTAATACTAGCAGGAATATGTTGCCATTTCTTAGTAATAAAAGTGCAAATAATTATTTAAAGGAAGAGAGAAAAAAAAATGTTTAAGATGTTAAGATCTTGACCTCTAATACAAAATTTACCGCAGTGTGTTTAAAAGCTGTCAGCGTTTAAAGGCCCGACTCTCTTTTTCCCCATCTGCATGCTCACCCCATGTGAAAAAAAATGTGTAAAATTCTTGCTCACCTACCCATCTTAGCACTATGGACGTATTTTTAGTGTTCTCAAGCGTCATGGAAAGTTCGCAAGCTTCATTGGCCAATCAAAAGTTACTGTGGCGATAACCAATTTACTTCAACCCTGATGCCAATATGCCAACTGGTGACCATCCATATTCTGCTTTCAAATTTTGARTTGCAGAATAGAGCAGTTATGCAGTGGCAAGCTACAGAGCAACGTCGTCACTACCAATAAATACTCTGCCTGCTACTATTGATAAATGACCAAATTGTTTGAGCGTCCGTGTGAAAGCATAAGATTGCTGAGGAGACAAAATTGAATATGTTTAAAGAGACGGAAGTCATTTCCTAGTCATCTCGTGTTCAGTGCGAATTTTCGGACTTCGTCTAACTTGCTTTATGTGGCATGCAACATGGCTGCTTTAGTGTAACAATGAAATATTGTAAATGTAGTTAGCCACGAAGATGAGTCATACGGAAACCTAAATATGGAATTATACATCTATAGATAAAGTACATAGAGAGACATAGAGCGTGCATATTTGAAGTTGAGTGAGTCTAAACTAATTTTAAGTCTACCACATAAAGAACAAGTGAAATTCAGTATGAGAACGTTAAACAAAAGTTCACCGAAGAATACAAAATTACAAAGATAATTTGATGAGGCTAATAATATCAAGCTTCATGTATATTGTTTGTATGAAAAGGGGAGTAAAAATGAGACTGTAAAAAAATTCCCAAAATGTTGCACAACAGATATATTTATAATATGTAATTATAATAACAACCCAATTATAATTTTCATTCTCCAATTTTTAGTTGTGTACTTATATTGTTGATCAGATATGTTGAGATCCGACATAAGTTGGTTGTGTTTTATTACACAGATTATCATTTAAATTCCACATTACATAATACCAATTTGGAGGATATTTCACTCTTTCTATGACAACAATCATACAACTGATTGTACCGACTTCATCTTCAATGAAAGTAAAAATTAAATGTATTAAGCCAATATCTTTCTCATCTACTGCTCTCATTCGCTTAATAATCCTTTTATTTTTTTTTATTTTTTTTTTATTAAAGCTTACATAATAAACAAATTATTAAATAAACTAAAGTACGCAGCGCTAGCATCAAAGGCTTTCGGCTGAGCTTAATAATCTATCTAAAACTATTTATAGCAGGTAGTTATTACTTTTTCATACACTTTTTCGCCAATAATTTTTGGCATAAAAACCAACAACAAAGCTTCAACCTCTTCAACTAAAGTTATCCAAGTATTTTTGAACACTTTACAAAACAGAATCTTTGGGATCTAATCCAAAATCATAAAAGTTCCAAAAGGGCAAGTATTTATCTGACATTTGGTGAACCAGGTGAATAAGTAAGCAACTATAAATCCTGTGGCAATTACAATGCTGTTGGCGTTTTACGTCTTGTTGGCCCTGTTATCGAGCTAACTTTATTATACAAGGTAGCTGTCTGTGACATTAAAGAATATTTGTGAACACATATTCTAAACCATCATATACTAACCCAGTAGGCAGAGCTTGCACAAGTCAGCAAGAAATTTTCAAAAGTAGAAATAATTTCGTGAAACTTTTGCCAATGTCGGCTGATGTTATCCCAACCCTGTCAATTGCATCGTCAACAGCAAAACCATGGCAAAGAAGAATAACCTTAGTTTCTCTCAGCATTTGTTCCTAAGCACTGGAAAGTCAAAAACGAATAACACAAAAGAGTCAGCAAGAGAAAAGTATGAAAATTTAACTTATAAAAATATTAGGTGACTCTTGAAAACTGTTATCCACTTTGCTAACATATATATTTACCTGTGCGCGTAGAGAAAGGCATTCTTATTCTTCCTCTAATAACATCTTTTGCGAATCTGCTTGTGGCTGTTGTAGATTTCCACGAGACTTGTGAAGTACCGCAGCACAAATAATCAGGTATGCGAGTGGAAACTACAAATTTAATGATGGAGGTGAAGAAACGCTCAGCGTATATAAAGGAATGCTAACTTCTGCTACCCCTGACGATGTCTTTCGCTCGAGCCTCGAGCTCGAGTTGTTGGTACTCACACAAGTCACTTAAGTACGCAGCAAACTGCCGCTGCTATAGCTTAGTTGCCTAATGTCTGGGAAGAGGCAAGCACACGAATGTCATATTCCTACACAATTAGCTGCAGAGATACCGCAATGTGAAGTGAAAAGCGTGAAAGCAAAGTGTCACTTAGCACGCAATTTATGCCTGTAACTTACTGCTGGTTCAAGTAGTTAAAGTGCAGGAAGCTTCTAGCGATGAGTGAATGCATTTATATCGGAATGTCCTCGCCTCCGCTATGTCAGCAGTCGCTTAGTTCACGAAAATTTGATTTTGTGTGGGTATTTGCTCATGCATTTGTAGTCAAGGTCTATGAATAAGCAGTTGCAACAATGAATGGGAGCTTGCGGGCTTTCACTATATAAACTGAGCTTTCGCACCTATTTTTATGCTAAATTTATCGCGATTATCTTTATGCACTTTTTCCCATTACGCGCTTAGGATCGTACACTGTCGGTGAACATGTAGTTTCTACTTGAATTGAGTAGCTGGTGGAGAGCATGATTAGAAGGCAATGCCTCTTCGATGCTTCGAAAAATGAGCGAAGTGCAACTAACTTAACAGAATGACCGGCAATTGTGTCAGATAACCGCAAGCTAACTAACAGCATAACGGGAAATAAGCAGAGTTGACGACCAAAATTTGTGAGGAGGCCTATTATCTCCCTCCTAGATGCCTCCCAACGCAAACTTGCCACTAACTATTTTATGCTGTCGTTGAAATACAATTTTTTTTTTACAAAAGTAAGGACTTTTAATAAAACACAACTTAAATACCTTCAGTTAGCAAAAGACGCACAGTGGCACTTTTATTTGAATTGCAATATTCTTTTATTTGTTTTCATTTCTAAGCGTAGTTTTCTTCAGAAGCTGAACTCTCTGTGTTCTATCTCTGTAATTATTCAGAAATTAGTTTGTCATTTTATTTTGCGTCGTCTTTTATTCTGTCCACTTTGACATTGCATTTCACCTTGCCAACTATCAAAATATTTGCTTCACATTATAACGCAGACACTTTCTTTGTTATATCCATTAGCTTGATTCATTTCATTTCAGCGGCTGAAAATTTAATTAACACGATGCTGTAGTTCATTTGTAGTTTGTAATCTAGTGACAGTGACAGTGACTTTGTTAAATTAATTCAAGTGCGGCTTCATACAAACTAATGAGTTCATCAGTGGCGATGTGTTAAAAAAGTAGTTTTAATTACATAGGAATAGTAGTGGTGATGAAAAATCTTGCCTTTACTTTTTATTAGATATATTATTAAAATCACAATGGTTCAGCATTGATTTTATTTAATACTATACTCCTGTTCATTACTTCAAAGATTTTTCTCCTCTTTTATTTTTCCACTCTTTATGCGCTATTTTAGTATGTGAATTAATAAATATAAATGTAGGTATTTGCGTTCGCTTATGTTCAACGAACATCTGTGGGAATCTCGGATCGATATAGAGAGAACATAAGCAATAGGTTAGTGTCCAGTTGAGAAGTGGCACGTGACATGATTACAAATACCGTTAAGTGCGTATCGACTGTGAATCAATGCGTGAATACTCAATAAGCAAACTTTTATATGTTGGTGTATGTGTGCAATGTACACGCCGTGCATTCTTTGGCGTCAAATTGTAAGAATTTTTATATTTGCAGAAGTGGAGAGCAATCTAATTCTGCTGGTAAATGGTTTCGTGGAAATGAGCAAAGGACAAACAACCGGTTTCTGGAATTAATCACCTGACACCTAGAAGCTACAAGAGACAAGTAAAACTTATTAAGTGCCATAACTAAGCACTAATCTAAGATATCAAACTCTTATTTGGCACAAGGGATCGCATTTAGTTATTATTTGAACTAGCGTTGGTACATTTGATTATAGAAATACTGTCAGTCAAGCATCAGTCGCCATATTATTACCCGAGTACAGCCAAAACAGTTTATCGTTATCATAGAGAAAATTACTGCCATTTAAATAAATGTGGGTTCATAAAGCACAGACAAATTACTCTGACATAACGCTCGTATGACGTAATAACTATAATACCGTAATATGGCATAATTGCTCCAATTGAGATAAATAATATGTCAGCAGCTGTCAACAAACAACAAATTGTACTACGTGTCACATGCTGATGAAAAACAATAACACCAGCTCATACACACGTATGAACTCACAGCTGAGTGCGTGACTATGATTACTTGGTCACTCATTCTCTGTTTTTTTTTTGTAAAGAGCAGACTTTGTCGATTTTGTGCAACATTACATCACATCTGGGAATTCATACATAACTACATATATATCGTACAATTCATGTAACACACATATATATATTTCTGCAACCCTGGTTTGTGATCACACAGGAGGGATACATGCCCTGCCTTTTATCCGCATTGGACTTAGCTTTAAAATGTAAAAATAACGTATACCTCTACAATTTAGACAAAAATGCAATAACTCTGCCTTTTTTATTTGTAAACCTGTCCAGTTAGGAAGGACAACTCTTTCTCTTCTATTCTTTCATATATTAACTTATGTGAATATTGTTAAAAATATCTAGGCTTGCCGGGGCAAGTACGTTTATTGAAAGATAGATAAAAAACTGAATATAATAGTGTCATTGAATTGAAGTTGAACCTAAAAGTTATATCCGACAAGCCGAATCAGCACACACCGACACAGTTGCTTGCAACGTAGGCAAGCTTCGGGCACAGTATTTCATCGTGGCGGGCGCAGCCGGCTTAAGAGCTCCCCATCCGCTTATAGCAGTTAAAAGTAATTTTTGATCATATCGGCCTTCTATTCCATTGGGGCGTGAGTGCAAATCAGCGATATGTTGAAAAGTTACGTTTTGATATGGATTGTGGCTTGACGCTCATCAACCGGAGTGAATATCATTACTCACCGACTGAGTCTTTCTCCCACCATGAACCCTATAATGAATTTGCGTTGTAATAAATATCACAAGGACCTACTCATCTCCGTCCTTGTCTAGTCCGTAGCATTTCTTGGACGGCGATTAAGTCGGTCTTATCTTTTTCTAGGGCGTAAACCAGCTGGGCATCTTCCCAATTTAGGGAGTTAGTGAGTGCTCTCAGCTACGTGCCATCTCTCTATTGTTGGCATGTTTGCAATTCAATTTTCGCATGGGCATTTTAGTTGTGTGGTTTTGCCTCATAAGCGATGTTTTATGATAAGGGCAAAATAAATAACAGCAGCTAACTCATATGACAATCAGCCGAAAAGCAGCCAAATATTCCCTATTTTGTGGCAAAGCTAATTAACCAAAATTTTCAAGAATACTATTTTCGAATAGAAAAAGCCACAATATTATTCGTGGGACGATTGTCGCAGTGTTCCTCACATATTTGTGTATATGTGTGCGATGCCTGGTGTCCTTCGGAATTTCATTTAGTACAGCTGGCAAAACACTTTGAATGAGCTTACTCTTAAACACTTGTTCTCACTTAACTGAGTATTTACGAAACAATTTCGCGGTCAGGCTAGGTTAAGCATTTTTTTTTTTATTGTTTAAATAGTCATTCATTTTTGCTGTTCATTTTATAATATATAAGTTTTCAACTCAAAGTAGTCAAATTGAAAATCGACCGTCCATTTATGGCCACAATTATTTGCAATAGCACTCCTGCCACTGCGCTAGTAAAATTTTTTCTTATTTTTAATTTAATCTTCAATTTTCTTTTAATCGCCAGAAAATTTAATTTATTTCCAAATAAATACCAATATAGAAAAATATACGTACATACGAGTACATTTGTATTTGGAAAGAAGAAAAAAGTGTATTTATTTTAGCTCTAGGTAGAAGGTGCTATCCACTCTTTGGCAAATAGCCATTTATAATGTTCCACGAGTGTTAGAGCGGCCTTTGATTTAATTAAATTGTAGTGAAGCAATTAAAATCAACAATGCTTATCGAAAAATATTTTTGGTTAAGTGAGTGTGCGTATTTAAAAGTGCAGTTTTTGGAAGTAATTATTTAATTAAGTTTGCTTCTCTAAAAAATTTATTACAAAATAGTTCAAATTTGTGTTTTGTTTTTAATACAAGAAGCTTTCCAAAGTAAAGAGGACTTTTTGAAACTAGCCCCCTGAAGGCGCCATCTATATGTCTACTGATGCGTTAAAATCTGCTATCTTTATCGATTGTTTAGTGAGAATTTCATGACATTTCATTGACTGGAAGAGAAGTTATTGCGTTTTAAGTGTCAGTATGTTTGTGATATCGGTGCGAAAATAATCTTCGAACAAAGAGCTAGCATTAAATGTTACTTTAAAATTGGTAAAACTTTAACTGAAACGTTTCAATTAATGAAACAAGTTTAGGGCGATGATTGCCTATTCTCTATCAGAGTGCACGGGTAGTTTCAACGTTTTCAAAGTGGTCGTGCGGACAATGGGGCCAATGTGGGCCAATCAAAATCCGTGATACCCGGAAATTCCATCGAAACTGTGCGTGAACTCATCAAAAATCAGCCGAAATCATCATTGAAATTCATGGAAATGGAATTGAACATCTCCAAAACATCGATTTATCACATTGTGACCGAACAGTTGGACTTACGAAAGGTGTTTGCACGCTTTGTTCCACCCAAATTGACTGACGACCAAAACTCGATCAGAATCCAACATTCGAAGGACATCATTGTGGCCGATTATTTGACCAAAACTCAGATTTAACCATTAACCACTCCCCGTATTCACCTGATATGGCACCCTGCGATTCTTCCAGAGGTAGACGTAGACGTTTGCAGGCGTGGAGGCCATTCAAAAGGCTTGCACCAGCATACTGGCGGCCATACCATTTGTTCTGTTTTTTTCTTTTATGTTCTGTTTACTTTGGAACGCACTTGTAGTTATTGCGTGAATTATCTTGAACCCTATCAACTTGACGAATTCCGCTGAATTTCAGTTGAACTCGTTTGTTCGGTTTGATTTGATTTGCAACTCAAGAATCCCCTATAAATTGACTAATTTTTATGGACGAAATATTTTTCATAATATTTCATCGAGAGTACAAAGGCGATACTAGAAAAGCAAAAATGAAAAATAAAATTCATCAGCAGCACCAGTGTGCTTGCAGAAGTTCTCAACAAAACAGTGATTTTATTTTGCCAAAACCAGGAATTTTATTTATGAGGTTGGGAAAATCACAACAAATCCTTCCAAAAGTCTTAACCATCACACAAAATGCCTCATCATTTACAGTTTCTTTGGTATGTTATCATCTAGTCCTTTCAACATAGTGAAATAAGCGTCGGACAGCTATGTATATTTGTCTTTTGATTGGTTCCATAGTGTTCGATGAGCAACATTCCTTTGAAAAAATATCGCACGAATCAAGTCATCAGCACTTTGCGTTGTCCTACTTTATTGAATCAACTTAGAATGCAATGATGTAAGGAAGCCGTACCATGCTGTACATGCCAGATATCCTGTTACCGGATTCTCAAAACCATGATGTGATGTGATGAAGCGATCACAGTTAACCAAGACTCAAAACTGTGTACAAACCCATTGACAACTTCGACTTTTTTTGCGGTACGCGATGCAAGATGATGAACGTGTAAATTTTGTTCAAAGTTTGTAGGGAGCTATATACATATATCACAAACTGCTTATGGCATCGACGAAAGGGGCTTAGCTTTAGCTGTAGATTTATTAGTCAAATTGTCCGTTTAGAAAGGTGTGAATAGGCGAAAGTAGTAGGTTTTGGGTTGAAAGGTTTTATGTTACAAGAATTCTTTCCGTTGAAAACAATTTATATATTATATATTTGAATGTTCTCATGGATTTGAGAAAGTAAATAAATTTCGCTAACGAGTTTGTATTTTGTTGTCATAGAAAAAAAAGTATTTTTACTCATTGAAATTCAATTATTTTTACTTCGAAAAAGTGGAAGGACGTGATTATTTAAATTTAATAATACAAGTTCATTCATGAGTTTCAGTATTAAGAACATAGATTATATTTCGTCATATATTTGAAATCTCTTTGTGCAAAATTCTTTACTTCAGGCATCTCTCTAATTTGTACAATATTAGTAAATAATGATTAAAGTGTCATTAGTTAGTTTGCATGTATAGTATATTGGCATTGATGAAAATTTATGGATATGTTTGTAAATACTTAAACATCGTGCGCATGTAGAAATATATTTACGATAATAGTGCACATACCTAAATATTTGTGCAAGTTATGCAAAACTAGTAGTTTTTTTTATCAAGTTTTACGCAGCGCCCTTGACAAGTTTAAAAGTAGTATTTTTTTTTTTGTATTTTTTATTATTTTTTTTTTTTCAGTTTAGGAATAGAAAATTTAGAACTTGTGCTGTTTTCATTATTACAGTTATTACCTAGATAACTATGCACAGCTGTGTGTTAGTCTACTACTTTTACGAGGCTTCTCCTCGATTTTCTCGTTCCCCGCCTTCAACAAATAAGTCATCTTTGTGGTTGTGGCTTTTGCTATTTATGCATACAAACTTTTAATATTATTTGAATGTTAACACTACAGAAGAAGGCATCGTAAAATTAGAAAAATTATGGCTGCTTACGTGCTTAAACAAACATGCTGAGAGCATCTGCAGGCTTTCAAATGGCTTTAACTATAATCATGTGACTAAGTGAGGAGGCAAGAGTGTTTTCAAGTTGCAATTGTTCCGCAAAGTTTTGGTGGTTTACATTTGAGAGTTTATGATAAACTATTTTAATAAAAATTTGTGAAAGGGAAAATTAAAAAAAAAATTATATTTCCGTTTTTAAAATTGCATCTAAATTAATTGGTGGAATTCGTATTAAAAAGGAACGGTTGTAGACTAATATTTCATTAATAGGATTTCCAATTAACTCCGTATTCTTAACTAAGTTTGTGTCTCAACAGATTATGAACTGCGTACACACAAAGATAGGTGTAAATTGGCGAATGCGCAACCTGAAAAGAGAGCTTGTGTAATTCTCAGAAACTACACTTAGTCAGCATAACGCACACATGTGCAAAGTACATTAATTATGCTGACTACTACGTGCTTTCACAAGTGTTCTGATGCAATCTGAGCCTGTAATATTAATAATAATATAATATAATAAATAGTCCATCTTTGTGGCTTACTATCAAACAAAAACAATCAAGTACATACTTATACATCTATTGTAATGCCTAAAACTTGAACCTTTCGTTTTGTATTCCAAAAATTTGAATTGGGCAGAAGAATCGTGAAATTCTTATTTCCGATGTGCTGGTTCTATTTTTAACATCGGCGCCACTACTCACTTCATCTTTATGATGTATTAGTATGTATATTTTTTTTAGAAATTGTAATCAACATAACAGGAAAAGACAATGGACGTTCAGGATATTTTGAGTTTGACAGTGGTGGCTTTGAAGCATAAATTAGGAGAGATTGGACTGAGTGTTCAAGGTAGGAAATGTGAGTTAAGAGATAGGTTGCTATTACATTTCGGACATGTGTCGGAGGATGAAGACGAAGATGAAAGTGAGTTACGTTCAGTGACAATGGTAGAGGCACCAACCTCTCACCAATCCAATATAGTGTTCAATCCGCAGTTCACACTGAGGGATGTGGAAGGAAGTATTTCATCGTTTAGTGGTACAGATGAGCTGAGTATTGATAAATGGTTAGAAGAGTTTGAGGATAACGCGGTAATTTTAAATTGGAGTAGTTTACAAGAATTTGTGTTTGC
>NW_017537035.1:0-34849 GCF_001853355.1 Bactrocera latifrons | reverse complement strand
GTCGGCCCGATAAGTTAATCCAATTATATTTAAATACTTTTTTTTTATGTACATATATTAAACTTTGTAAACTGAATTCAAATACATACATATGTTAAAATAAGTTGTTCTGTGAGAAATAAATAAATAGAATAAACTAAATCTACATATATGATACTTGATAATAATATATGGGGTACAGGCTTCCTTCAAGATCTTTTGCAACTAATCCATCGGGAGAGACTATTATTTCAATCAAACGATAATTCCATTTAACGCTTGAGACACATTTAAAGGTCTCAGCTTACTGTAGGTCTCCATACAATTTTCCTTTGTATTATTTTCCATTTTACCTTTTTAATTTAAATGTATTCTCTGAATTTATTTCTGCAAACACCAGAAACACTCTGTGTGAGTAGGTTGGCTTACGTATTTGTGTTGTTGTTGCACTTCTTCATTATTAGAGGTTAAGTTTATTTTAGTTTTAATTTCAAAAACAAATATTCTCATGTCACAAACACATATAGTATAAAGCCGCATACATACACCTGCGGCTATTTTATGGGTGTGTATGTGGAATATAGAACTCGATTTTATTAGCATTCCATTGAAGACTTTAGGCCAACTTGATTGCGTTTATTGTTTCGCTCTTAACGTTCACTTATATACATAGAACTCCACTTGTTCAATAAGCAGTCGGAGGGTTGAAACGACAGAATGTGCTTACAAATAGTTATGCATGTGTTTTGTGCTAACACAGCTGCGTCTGGTTAATCCCCATATTCAAAGCGAAGCAAAATGTGTAAAATGACTGGCGCAATAAAGCAGTGTTAATTGCAAGCTACAAACACAATAAGCCATAAGCCAACAGTCTGTTCCATACCCAGCAGGTATTTTTTGTGAACCATTTAGGTAGAGAGGGTTAAAGAATAAAGTTCATTTTGGTAAAAATGTATAGTACAGGATGCAGATACGACGTGGAGGTATCACATTACAGATGCTATTGTAGAATTGTAAAAAATGTAAAAGTAGTAGTTAACTAAGTTGTGAAATGTATCGTTTATATAGTTTAGTCCAGAAACTTTTCAAATATGTCCTATATATTGGTATTTGATTAGCTCTGAGAGATAAACTTCTGGATTTGTAATTATACCCTGAAGGAAGGGTCGGAGACCCTATAAAGTATATATATAAATTATCAGTATGTCGAGCTGAGTCGATTTAGCCATGTCCGTCTGTCTGTCTGTCTTTATATGTATGAATAATCCCTCAGTTTTTAAGATATCGTTTTGAAATTTTGCAAACATCATTTTCTCTTCAAGAACTCTCTCATTTGTCGGAACTGCGGATGTCGGACCACTATATCATATAGCTGCCATACAAACTGAATGTATCTTCACGAAATTTGGTGTAGACTATTTTCTAATGCAACAATGCTATCTCCGAAGAAATTGTTCAGATCGTTTCACTATAGCATATAGCTGCCATACAAGCCGAACCATCAGAATCAAGGGTTTATATATAAAAGTTTCGCATTTGACGTCGTATCGTCACGAAATTTGGCATGGATTACTGCTTAAGGTAACAATATAATCTAAAAAAAAAATATTCAGAACGGATTGCTATAGCATATAGCTTCCATACAAACTGGTTATACATGGTTACTAACAGAAATGCACCTGTGAAGGGTGTTTAGCTTCGGTGCAACCGAAGTTAACGTTTTTTCTTGTTTTTAATTGTTTTTCATCATGCCCCTTGCTCTAATATTATTTTTTCGCCATGTTCTTTCCTGCGTTCATTATTTTGGTTTCAGGGCAATGGAGAATTAAGCAGATTCGTGAAGCGATCTTTATTATGAGAGGGAATAAATGGATCAAAGTAATCGAAGTTGAAGTTGAATATAGTATATATGTAGTAGTTGCAAGTAAGCTCCCTTTCAGCGAAAAAAATGGCTCGTGTGCAATCATCAGACGCCAAAGTGCGCATACTTGGCATACATACTTTTTGGGTGTCGCGAAACAAATGCGGTTTAATCTGAAGTTGGCCAAGCTGAAATTCCGAGATGTTTCTACTTGCCACACAGTCGCACAGCTTCCTGGCACATTTCGTAATTTTCATTTTGGCATTGGCAGTTGTATCCGAGAAAATGATTTCACTGAAATATTTTGAGTTCAAACTCAATCAAGTCAATAAATTTGAGTAAATATGTTAATGTTGTTGTAACTTGCGCATTCGCTAAGGAAATTAAAAATGTAGTTTGCGAAAGTTTGAGAGGGAAATTATGTTTTCTATGATTGGCTCTGGAAAATAGCAGCAAGGAAATGATGATATTCCCCCATAAAGAGTAACTGGTTAGATATTCACAAGAATAAAGTTTCTTCATAGTATAAATATGATTTTTGAAATGTAAATTAATAGGTATTATTCAATAAGGTATTATTCATAAGGCATAAGAGCTCTTAGTACTCTATCAATAACATGTATGTGGTATAGTGATAGAATACCAATCGGGTACAAAGAAGTGAATATCACATTTGAGTTCTGTTGACATTTAGGAAAGTTCTGCGACGCTTTTAGGAAGTATTTTTTCTCTTGGATAAAATCATGGGATCTTCCTTAAATGGTGTTTGGTATGACCACACATCAACATTGTGATCAGACTTTTCTTGCGTACATACGGATGAACTTTTGAAGGAAACTCACTTTAGTTTCGAAATTAAGTTCCATTTTGATATCGAATTAGATAACAGAATATTTTAGAATACATATATGGGTAATGCTATCCAGCAGTCGCAGAGTAGGAGGAGAAGAATAACCACCATTTATCGGTACTTCTTTTGTAACTTTTGCAGCAAAATATAAATTGCAGAGCTCTTACACCTACTCAAACACAGAGTTTTGAATTTGATAAACCAGTGGATATTAAAGAATCAACTGGCACAGCAGTGTCGGGGGTCTTTTGTGGTTGTAAAGTTGCTGTAGATGAAAGTAAAACCCTACAAAAATTACAACAGTTCACACGTTTCTTGTATAATTTTACCTATTTTAGGCTTTACTCTTTCTTATACTACAATATCAGCAAGATTAAACTGTTCCTTTCCCACCTTGTGTGTTTCGTTCCGAAGAAGACACTCAGCTTGCTTGAAGAATTACTTGCTGTCGGGGCGTAACTTAGCGCTGATACCATATTACATAAATTTTATTAAGCCCCAAAGACGCAGATTACATTTTCAAATTGACATTTTTACTCTTCCTTCCTCTTTCATATGATTTTTTTGCAATCACTAGCCAGTAACTTTTGTCTTTATTCCCCTTTATTACTAACGGTTCAACAGAGTCAATGTAAGGGGAATAATGGCAAAGGTAATATGTTTCATTTTCTTCAAACCTCTCATTTATATTTTATTCATTCTTCATCAAAGTAAAGTCAATTCGTTCAGCCGCGTCAGCCAAGAGCACACCCTGAATTAGATATAAAATGAGACCACATCGACCACCAGAAATTTATGTCAAGTAAAACTTCTCGTGGAATACGAGTATATTTACTCCCAGCGATTCCACTCACATTGTTGTAAGGAAATCTACTATTTGTTGAATAAAATCTAAGCTTACGCAAGTTTTGTTGTGACTAAAGAAAACTTTCCTTTAAAAAATAACAACTCAAGATGGTGGTAATATAATGAATAAAAGTAAAAATTCCCGCCTCTGGGGCAACTGAGACAATTCTACGTCAAAAGCGAGAAAGCAAAAACATCTACAACAGCCATAGCAGCTGCTTAACAATACATTATAATATACCTGAGAAAATTTAAAAGATCTGCTGTCGCGTTTTTGTGACGAAAAGATCCCAAAAGATAGTGAGCACAGAATCAGGACGGGGGCTGAGAGTGGTTGTCACAAAAATATGATAAATGTAACATTAAATCATATCTAAACACCTAAAGTGAATTACGAGTATGAAAGCGCAAAGACGAAACACATAAAGCTGAGAAAATGAAGGCCCTGCTACCTCCTCGCATCGACATAAAGAAAGGGGAACGCCATAAAATGCCATTACTTCTAATCAATTTCAGCGCTTGCAACAGCAAAGAAAGATACTGTTTAACAAATGCTGGTTGTAATGTCCAGCTGCTAAAATGGCAAAAATATTGCGAAATTTAGGTGACAGCAAACGTGCTTTTAAATAACTGAGCAGGATACATAAACGCAAACATTTCCACTACTTTTACGCAATAATCTTGACTCAAAGAGAGGCACTGCAAATATAATATTTACACACCAAGCCATTTTCACTTTGCAGCGCCTTAAACATCTTTAAAGGTAGATCAAATTCTTTACTCTCCAGCAGCAGACTCCAAGTGAGTTGTAATATTTTAGTGTCAACCCCTTTTGTATTGAATCACCTTAACTCTGAATGAATAAATCAATGGAGGGAGGTCGAGCGCAGTTATAAAAACAAGGTATTGACGAGTACGTCGAGGTTGGATATGTAATTTTAGGCCTCCAAGTCTATTTCTCGACTTTGATCGGATGTTCCAAAGATATTCGAGAATAACCTCAGAATGTATTAGATTTTTAAACTGAGGCTGAGTAAGAAAGAAAAAAATAAATATATGCAAAACCACATCGGAAAAGTGCTACAACATGTTCCAAGGGAACCATTACAAGCAAAATAAAAAAGTTCACTCAAAAAAAAATTTTTTTTTTTTCACTTTCATTCCAAAGTGGAAAAACTGGTAACATAAAAACTTACTGCGGCAACTTGTTGCACGCCTGGATTCGTTATCATAATTCGCGAAAAGCAACATCACTTTAAATATCACTTATTAAACAATGAACACAACTGGAGGATTAAGAGCACCTAAAATGTTTTCTAGAAATTCTTCTGGGGAATATACTAGTGAATGTAGTTACAATAAAGCACAACAACGGTAGTTTGATTTTACTCAGGCCTACAGTGAGTAGGTGTATCATTTGCGTTCAAAACACGCCAGCAAACCACAGATGCGCAAATTATATTAAGTTCAAGATCTATAAATGCAAATATCAAAATATCAAATGACAGCGGAGAATATTTTACAAATTTAGTGAAGCACATTAGTGCGAATGCGTGTCCATGGGAAGGTAAGCACGGTAAAATACTGACAAATCACCCAATCAGGAGTCCTCAGTAAATATTAATTTATGCAAAAGCTCTGATAAGCGCACTCAGACCGGATTATGGAAATAAAAAATCGGGGCCGACTATTGAGCAATGCAAATATAGCAAGCAAAATAGAAGTGGAACTGGGTGAAGTAAGAAAATGAAATGCAAAATGCCTAATGCCCAAGAGGCAGAAGGGAGTAATCTTGTCTAAGAGCTTGCTGAAAGGAATTGAAATGAAAGCTTTGTTAGGAGACTATGCGTTAAATGCAAATTTAGGATGACATTATTATTTTCATTGCATCTGCATCTGGTGAGTAATAAATGGTGTTTACCTGTATCCAAAGCAAAAATTTACTGTCGAATTTTTAAATTATTTTTTTATGTAGTACTTAACGCATTTATGACAAATGTTTTTTGCTTTGAGCCAATTTTTCATTTCCACAGATATTTAATTTATATTGGAAAGTTTGTTTGAGATCAAATCAAAATAAGATAAAATTCGCATCTGCCAATTATTCTAATAATTTATAAAATAAAGCCAATAAATTTTCCCCGAGTGAATAGGCACACTTAGTTTCGACTGGACTCCCTGTCTACATATTTCATAACTCAAATACAACCTATTCTTGGTACGAGAAAAGCTTGCAAAAGATTTCGAGTATTCCACATTTTTGTGTCTTATTTTTCCATATGCAACTTACCCCGAATCTTTCTTCGGTCGTCAGCATTCTATTCTCTCTACACTTGCCTCTTATAGGCAAGTATCTAAAATTGTTGTGTGGCGTTGTTAATCATACAAGTTATGCATGGTCAGCACCATGAGCAGACAACTCTTTATCACTTAATTAAATCCGTGTAATTCAAACTTTGCAGATTGCAGGAGGCGTATTTAAAATGTAGAATTACCTTAGTTCAAACAAGAAGGTCTCACGGTGAAAACTTCCCCGTATGTACTGGTGGGATCAAAACCTCCGAGATACCCAAATTTTGTTAACTTGCAAACTACCATATATATAAGTTGGATATGCTCTTCGTTAGATTTTTAAATACAAAACGAAAAGCGTCGGGCAATAGCTAAGGCTTGAGAAAATAAAGACGAGATCGTCAGATGCTACATATTACGTACTTTTATGTTTAGCGTAGTGAGCCGGTCATTAAAGACTCAATTTTATAATGAATTTATTGAGGGCGACTGAATTAAAAAATACTCGTGACTCCGTAGGCCAGAAGTGGATGGTGGTGGTATTAACAAGCCCAATTTTAAACTAATACCAAGTGGTATTCACTTGTGTGTGGTCTAATAAAGTAATAAGTTATAACGATCCGAAAACATAGCGTTCAGAGTTGTATTTGCGTAAACTTGTTTTAGTATGCAATCCAACAGCAATATTTTTAAACTGGTATAAGCACTGATGATAAAAAATGATTTTATGATTTTACGATACTTTACACATCTTCAATGATATGTAAAAAATAATGAATGCGTGTTTCTGTGGGGATGTTATTATCAAACGCGTAAAAGCCTTCTTCCCTTCATAGAGCGCTCTTTTTTTTCTGTTAACTAGTTTCAGTTATCGTTGTAATTTTAGTTTTACAAAACAGAGGATGCTTCAGAAAATCACAGAAAGAAATATGAATATACTTACTTTGCATGCGCTGAGTTTTCTTCTTCAGAAATGTTTTTGTTCATGCATCACTCCATTTACTGACTTTAACAGTGGAGTCCTTGATTCATTGCATAAAAATAATACATAGAAGAGGAAGACTGAATCTAATATAGCTTCTGGTAGCACATATGTAACATATGTATGTTTCATAAAGAAATATAAATTTAGAACATTTGTACATTCTAAACATTTCGTTTATTTCGATCGTTGATCATTCAATGGAGAATACCTTGTAAAATAAGTAGATTGTTTTAATTTTTAGGTATTATTCACGGAGAAGGCCGGAATTTTTGTCGCAGGAGAGGCTCTTTATTAGTGGGGTAGGAAAGTAGGAGTAGGAGTCGTAGGAGTCGTCATAAGCGAGTTGTACTGAGGATCAGAAATATTCCCTGTTGTTCTTGCGTTCTGGTAATTGCTTGGCAATTTTTATGTGGTCCTGAAACTATGCATCAGGTAATCGATATATACTAATTTATACTTTGGTAATTGCTAAAATAAATAAATTAAATAATTTTGTCTGGCTGGACTTTATATTCCACCCGGTTATAGGTTAGTATTGGACTAAATGATGATATTAGATTAAAAATGTTTATCTTTTTAGTCGAGTTCAGATTTTATTACACACTGAGAAGGCTTCATTTGCGCCTCTGCCCGTCCGTTGCTTGTGACATTGCCTTAATTGGTTTGTGCGGTTTATTCTGATTGACTAGGCCCCTTAATGATCTCCTTAGTGGTGGCTTAGTGGGCTTATAGTCAATTTCATTCAACTACGAGTACCTGGGCGAACTAGTTTCTCATTTGAGTAAACAGGTAATAGCTCCTTCTATTATGGAAAGTCATGTTGTTAAGGCATGGTTAATGGACACCACGCATCGTCGCAAGCGTTGAGGGCGTAGGGTATATCAAGCCGAAGTCTGTTTTGGCGTTAAGGAGTTTCGGATAAACTGGTTTGCAAATACTTGTAAGTAATATTAGTGCATGTTTGAAGATATTTATAAGATGAATAATTATTAGCTTTCCTTATTATTATTATTTTTGTTTTTTTAATTATATACATTTTTATTCCTCACATTAAAGGAATTTTTGTGGCACAAATTTTTACAAACATATATATGTGTTCTATAAAACTTTTACAAACATATATATGTGTTCTATAATGTGTTGAACCATTAAATTAAATTTCGTAAAAGGTCACGTAGCATTCATATCATGCTAATGAACATAGCTATGCTTAACCATGGTGCAAAATTCCGACATGGTAAATAGGGCATTTTCTACCGAAACAAATTGGTTAAAAACGAGTATATTCGATATATTTCCATGCTTCTCACTTGCCTGCATTATGATGCGTTGATTGTCTGATGCTGAACATAGTAAACTCTTCAGCTATGTTAACCCGGAGCTTAGAATATGCACTACGTTCCTTTCTTCAATGTAACTTGCATATTTACATAACTTATTCAATATCTCTAATGCAATACTTATTAGATGATGGCACTCACCTTCTCCTTGAATTAAACTAAAATTACATTTTAAGAATTACTAAATGTTGTCATTCGTCTGCGTCATTAAATTTCTCTTTGTCAAGTTAGCTGATTTAAAAACTTTTCACGAGATAGACATAGTTACCTTTGTCATTTATATATGTAACACTATATCTATCTCGTTTAGTTTAAGTTTAAGGTTAAACGGATCACCGATAGATGAACAGAACTATTAACTCTGCAGCAGCAGCTTTCTTACTGACCCCGTTTCCTTTTAACCATTCACTGCGACAAGCAAACCAGATGTGGAACGTTATTAACAATGATCACTACATGAACCTAATGACTTCGCCATGTTAGAGCGACCCTCATTTCGACTTCAAGCTTGTCGCTATTGTCGACCAGAAGTGGCCGAGTGCCAGTTATCGGCATTTCAGTGGCTTTTCCATGTTTCTGTCATTCACAACTCAATTAGGGGTGATGTTGTTGCTCAACTATTTACCGTTCAATTTCACTTTCAGCGGCATAAAGGTAATGATTTAACACAATTTGTTCAACGCGATGATAAAAGAATTACGGTAATTACAATCAATTACCACTTAGAGAGTGTTATACAAAAAGAAAATAATAAAAAACTACCTAGGTTAACAAATCCTAAGTTAGTAATATTAAATTAATAAAGCATCAATAAATTATTTATTAAAACTAAAAAAATTAAATAACAAATATAAGATAACTGTTCTGTAGAAAGCAGAATTGGTCAAACTCGGTATCATTTTCGAGTTAAATTGTCTTTTCATAACTAAGAATATGTAAGTAATTCGCTTATATAATTTGTTTTTCTTTCATTTCACATTTTCACTATTATCTTAATGATTACACAACTACATAACAAAGACCGAAACCGTTTTAAAGTTTCCGAAATTCAGGTAGAAAGTAAGGTTTCGATATTATGTTGACTTTGTGTGGGGTCATGTTTGTTTTAATGTACAAACATAAACATATCTTTTGATTACCTTTTCCCTTCTATTTTATTCACATTTGTTCGCTCTCATTTTATCCGACCAATGAATAGGGATGTAAAGCAGAAACTGCGCGCTGTATGTTGAAATGTCACCTTTGGTATTCGACAATTTATTTAGCATGATTGTGTGTACAACTCCCCACACAAATGAGAGGATTTTGTGTGTTTATATATTGAAATATGTATGTGTCAGTAATGAAATGATGGACTTTTAAGGTACAAAATCTTTAACGTTTTTAAGGTATGCCTATCTGTTTGGACTTTTGGAATCTGGCGCCATCAATATGTCGACTGGTGCATTAGAATCTGCTATCTTTATCGATTGTCTAGTGAGAACTCCATCACATTTCATCAATTGGAAGTTAAGTTATTGCGTTTTAAGTGTCAATATGCTTGTGCTATAGGTGCGAAAATAAGCTTCGAATAAAGAGCCAACATTAAATTTTAATTTTAAAATTGGTTAAACTTATACCGAAACGTTTCTGTTCTGTTCTGCTTTTTTTTTTATATTTTATTTATTTTTTTTTTCCTTGTATGTATATTTCTAATTTTTCTTTTTTCAGCAACTTCTTTCAACTTTAGGCAATTATTGTTTGGCTTAAAATCTCAAAGTTGTCTCTCCGATTTGAAAAGCTCTCGGTTAAGCTATTTTGTATATCCTAAAATAAAACTAATTCTTTTCCAATATGGGACCCGCATTGGCTGAGCTGCACTTCACATCCTACGCAGAAGTCAAAAATTTTAATTTCACAAAATTTTTGCAAGACAGCAAGTAATATTGGTGGAATATCAAGCGCATGACACTTCTTGCAGATAATGTGAGGTACTGGCAGGTTTAGAGCCTTCGTGTGTTTCTTTGATTTTGCTTGCACGCATTAAATGGACTCTCATTAGATGCCACATGGTGGTATGAGCGTCTGCTTTGTCGTCATGTTGCTGTATTCACTACCTACCTTGAGGCTCACCGGCTATAAAGAACCATTTCTTGCATGATTTGGTGAGGGATATTAAATATTTGCTTTTTCTTTGTTGTTGTTGTTTTTCTTAGGGTCGTAGTTACTGGGTCTACGCAGCGCAAACCTGCGATTTTACGTTGTTGGGCTTAAATATGTATGCTGGTGAGTTATTTGAACTCTCGTCCAATGAAACCTAAATTTTGAAACAATTTGCGATTTTACCACTTGGCCTTACCACCAGCGTTTGTTACACAATATTTACTTTGTTATTGTAAACATTAAGTCGTTGACATTGATCAAAAGTGAAATCGTTTTATGGCGTTCCATTTTGCTGGTATCGCGGCTTCGCAGCTTTGCAAATCGTTCTCCTTCTTGTTCCAATATTTGCTTCGTTTTTGGTGTGAGCTTTGATACTCATATTTTGCTTGAAGTTCTTCAAATATGCTAAATGTAAGCATTTGCTTTTAGCATATTCTTGTGACAGCCACGCTCGTCGCGTCTCCGCGTTCCAGTTCTCTGCCCGCAACTTCGTGGGATTTTCACGTCACGTAAAGCGCGGCAGCAGAATTTAAATTTATTTTCTAAGTTTTTATGTTTTCTAACTACCACAGCTGTGGGTGGACGACCGATGGGTTTTTGCCGTCTTTTGGTGCTGAAAATTTTAAATTTGGCAGTTTCACTTCGTAGAAACATTCGAGTGCTCATGAGTGCCTTCAGCAGTGGCGCTAAAAATGTGCGCAGCTGATGACGAGCTTCGGGAATATCAATAACAGAGGTTGTGGATAAAAACTGTTTTAGTTTGCGATAAATAATCATGAGAGGCATCTCTTCAGAGCTCACATAGTTCTGGAATTTTTTCGTGTAACGTTTCTGCTTCTTGGCTGAGAGTTAGTTGTCATGTTAGCGCTACATGCTCGTCGCTTTGTAAGCAGCCGAGTTAGTTTGCTTCCAAGGCCTTAGGATAAATAAGCCAGGTGCGGACTGATGAAACTTGCAGCAGAATGAGAAAGAGTTAGGGGTGAGAGGAAATTTTGTTAGCTTAAGTAGTTAAGATTTGGTAAATTATATAACAGTGTTTTTAACGTCGCTCCGCTGGCAATGACCAACAGAGGCAAGTCAGCTAATCTGTTCGCGCATTACACTTTAAGTTTCGCTTTCTTTGCATGAATTGCCTGCAATCGCTGTGGAATTTTTCATTTTCAATCTACTCCCTAGCTTGATTCTTTTATTGTTTTCAATATATTTCTTCGTCTGATTCTTACTGAGGCAAAATGAAATTGGACTAGTATCCGGTAAAATATAAATTAACAAATGTGCCAAGGAGCTGTGAGAAAGACAACCGCAACGTATCGCAAATTTAACTTGAACAACTTCGATTTCAACCGCACTTGTTTCTCGGCTGCAATGAACAGCCAAAATTGCAAATTTTTGCACTTCAGCTTCACTTATGCCCTAGTAAGTTAGCTAACTCAGTGGAGGCGCCGAGCAAATGTCAGCAAATACTTATGCTACATCTCTGCATTCTAACCGAAATGCATAAATAAATGCCGCTATCTCGTGGTGCATTCTCACTTACTGAAGGCAACTTTAGCACCCGCAAAGCAACCAAAAGTTTTCAGACCGCTACCAGAACGCCAACTTGAGCGCAATCAATGTGTTTGGCAGTATAGGGATCACTAGGGAAATATTTCTTAGATTACTCGTAACCTGAAGATTCCATGTGTTTTTTGTTGCAGCTTCAATGCTTTTGATTGCACTGTGGATATAATATTCGGTATATATAACGCACTTCATTCCGTTGTTTAAAGAATATCGAATTGTTCAGACACTGTTGACTTCTATTTGCGCGACTTGTTGTTGTTAAGAACTTACTTCGAGTAATTCAAACCTATATAATAGACGGAAAAACAGTTCTGCTATCCTATATGTCTTCCAAGTGCCAGAAATATACTTCGAAGGAACAAAATTTATTTAAAAAATAGTTTTAATACTTATAATATAATGGGATATAAATAAGTTGGTTGAACAACAAATAAAATTGAGATAAAATCTCTTGCTTTCACTTTGCGTTTTCCCCTTCAAATTGACATAAACCAAAAAATAACTTTTAAGTACCTAATCCTATGTCAACTGCGCATAATCACGACGCAGTATAAATGGAAATTACACCGACAGTCATTGATACTCGAAAAAGAGGAAGCAGTTGTGGTGACAACAAGAGAAGAAAAAGAGGAGGCAATTGCCAAAGTAAATTGATGAAGCAGAAAATTATAAAGTCATTAAATTAATTCCACCAAATTACATCGACAAAAATACTCTCGACGCGTAAAAATTATTTCTGGGTCCATTATTCGTTATGGTTTGCGTTTTGTTTACTTCTGTGACAGTCGCTACTGGCAGTTGGTCGAAAGCTTTTCACATGAAGTTTGATTGCATTAATTCTCCTTAAATAAAGGCGATCAAATTAACTTGGTGCAAATGTTATTTAGTAACTACGATTTGTCGAGTAAATTCTTTGAAAGAGCACCTGGTCATATGTTCAAGAGTACGAATACAACTTCAAAGCTTTCATTGTCGTGAAAGCTCTCATCGGCGCTGTGGAAAAGCAAAGTTATTTCATACGTGCGTAGAGAAATAATTAGTTATAAAATCATAAAAAAATGTATAAAGTTTATTAGTATTTTGATTGAAATGGGTCAATGGTTTTTGAAAAAAAAATTTAATTTAATTAACAGAGACTTACTAAGAATTCCCAGGCCCTTAACTAACAGATATGAAACAGCAGAATGTTCCACATTATTAAACATACATGGTTCTTACATTCACAATTTTCAAAAAGTTAGAACGAAAGGACTAACTTTCATCCATAAGACGAATTCTTTTCCTTTTCTCCTCTCATATTTCGTGTGAAAATTAAGAAATTAATGAAAGAGTAAAATCAAGTAAGGATGAGTTAAAAAAAATTAAGAACGTCGCTCCAAAAAGTTTATCTTCTTCAACTGACAGCAATATAACAGTGCCAAACAGCAATAAAAGCAACTACCGAGACGTACAACTTCCAAAGAGTACTACTTGTTCACATATGAATAGTAGAGCAGCGAACTTAGAGCGAAAAAAGAAAAATAATAATAAAAGAAGTGAAACAACTTCTTTGAGAATAAAAATGTGAAATAATGTTTATCAGAACCGTGTGTTTATATGGATATATAAAAGCCAAAAAAGGTAAAGGGAGAATAAAGTGTGAAGGACAAAAGAAAAGATAATAATTGGAAGTTTACCTGAGAAGACCACCAAAAGAAAACACCTGATTGACATCCGGAAAGTTGAGAAAGTGGAAGTGTGTGTAAATTTTATTTGACTTTAATAAAATTAAACCAAATTGAACTGGAGGCACAATTATGCAGCATGCGGGTAAAAAAAAATGAAAACACTTCACCCTTATTTCTGACACAATGCCTGGTGCTCATGTTATTTTTGGAATCGCTGATATCTTAATATGGGCTTGACTTTGCAAGGGTTAATGATTTATGTATGTGTTATTTTGGCAATGGCAATGTTCTACAGTTATGTCCACTGTGAGGAGCAGAAGAGGACTGAGAAAAATGTGTTAAAATGAGGCTCGAACATCAAGCAGGGAGGGCTATACATATAATCGTACTGACACTATTCTGAACATATATTTGCTCCCAGTAGGAAATATGAAAAGCATAATTTTTTTCTAACCGGAAATGCTATGACTATTAAATAAGCATTTTTTTTTTTGCATGAAAACTACACTACTACACTTTGTACGCGCTTTACAAGTAATGTGTATTTTTCCCGGAAGGAACTGGTATATCGGCAGAAATACAAGGCAGAAACAGTTTCTGAAATTTCATAAAAGAATGACATCCCCCATTCCCCTCAATTCGTATTTAGAGCATTCGGCATTTTATATTTTTTATTGTGCTTAGCTTGCATAATTGCCATATTTCTTGAATGTGTTATCGGTGAACAAATGAAATAAAACGAATGTCAGAATTGCAGTGATTACAGTTGTTGTTGCTTTGTGGACAGTTGCAAGCATATGTAAGTGACTAGCAATTATTGTCACTCATACGCATCATCATACTTCTCGCCATACCCCTTTGAGCTATAACAGAGTAATTGAATTTTCATTGAAAAAGATCACGCTGTTTGTTGGACGAGAGAGGGCTGATTGGGAAGTGAAGTTTATGACTTAGAAGAAAATAAATTTCATTTCTAAGCGCATTCTTGAAAGCCTGAGTGCATTATATCCAATTTCATCATCAAATTTTGCTAAGAGCTTCTTAGCCGCCCAAGTGAATTGCAGATTTGTGGCTGAAGAGTAATTGAAATTGTTTCAATTCTTCACCCTCTACTTCCTCGAATTGTCTTCTTCTTTTTGATACACTTTCCGGGTGAACGCTTTCCTTCTTGCTTTGTATTTGAGTTGTCACGCTTTGTTAGAACAAAAGTTGTCAAGGCGTGCCAGGCGAGGAGAGAACTGATGAATTGAATACAAGCATCAAACATCTTTTGCTTCTCTTCCTTTGCTTAAAAATTTTTTGTGATCAGCTTCGCTTCATTTACTTCTGTTTGGCTGTCAGATTAGCTTAGTTTGGCTTTGACACCTTTATGCTTGCGTTTTCGAATAATACTAGTTTGCTAGTTTGCTTACTGTCATCTCTCTTTCTGGTAGTGTGATCCACTTTCTCTTTTCTTTTGCCGCTTTCTAACTGTACTTTCATTGGAAGATAAAAAAAATTTACTACTTGATCTGCTGTTGTCTCAGTTTTTCTAACGCCTTTTTATCACTGAGCTCGTGGAAATGTATTACTTAATTTTTTTTTTTTTTGCAGTTCAGAAACCAAAATATTTACCAAAAGTTAACAAGCTAAGCAAATAAATAGAGTTATCGGATCCTCAGATTCTAAGGTTGGCGGTGTGCAGAGTTGTTATTAATTTGGTGTATCTTATTGCATTTACTGTTGTTCAAAATAAACTAAAAAATAATAATAATAATTTTTTTTGATATTCTCCCTCTTTATTTTCCTTTTTATTTTACTCAGCTATCTTCAAGTCTGCTTTAACTATTAAATTGATATGAGCCTTCACTAAAGACACGTAATTAAGTTGCCCCAGTAATGAAATCACAAAATAATTCAAACGAACACTGATTTTATTCAAAGTATATTTATATTATTTGAACACATGAAATTGATCGCATACATACATATGTACAAATTCGAAACTATAGAGGGATTTGTAACCTGCTTTTGATATCTGGTTTGCGTAAATTTATTACAAAATCCAAAAATATTGAATAGCATAGAATTTCTCTATTTCCTAATTACTTTCCCATGGCTTGTATGTCTCAATGCCGCACCAAAGCCCACGCAATATTTAAATTGGCTTTCTGCCAGAGAATTAATCGCATTTCTATTTTGATTTGAGATTAATTGCTCGGTTTTTCGCATATTCGAAATGTGTGCACGTTGCTCTTGGTGTGTTGGAATTTTTTTTATTTTTTATTTTTTTTTTTGAAGAACTACCTGTAACGACCCTAGCCGCAAAACGAATATGCAAATCTTTCGTAAGCTGAAAACGATTGCTAAACTGAATTTATTTATAGTAAGTGTATGTGTAAAAAG
Organism: Bactrocera latifrons; assembly: GCF_001853355.1. NCBI lineage: Eukaryota > Metazoa > Arthropoda > Insecta > Diptera > Tephritidae > Bactrocera > Bactrocera latifrons. Next base: position 18,939 of record NW_017537035.1, on the reverse strand, counting down.
CTCCGTAGTTCCAAAATATTTACAACTTTGCGGCTACTTAAGGCTGCCAACCGAATGACGAATAAATGCGGCTCCAAAACATGCCAAAAACAACAATATGCACCATTCAAAAAAACTAAATTTACAAATACTCTCTAATAAATATTTTGTTTCACCAAATTAACATTTGTTGAATTTAATTATTCAACTTAGACTAAGCTTATCAAATATTTTCTAACTTTTGCGAGCTATTCTAATTGCGTGAAACTTTTTGCTATCGTTGTATTTTACTTTAATGTAATATGAAATTTAATTAGAATACAAAAACCCACACACAGCTGTGCTCATAATTGTGGTTATTTTATTGTCTTTTTCTCACTTGTACACGTGGGTATTAATTTGTGGACTCCATATATTAGTCCCTCATGCTCTGGGTATTAGATTAGTTAAATCTAACTGTTGAATTTTTTTTTTCTCAGGCAAAATGGAGTTACTCGTCAATATTTAGGTACTTCTTTCAACGTGTCTCTTTAATATACTACATTTTCTGGCCTTTTTCGCTCATAATTATCAAAAGGCAATTAGTCGAAACGATTTAAAAACGGGCTTTTATATTCCTTATTTTCAGGTTTTATTGACCTTGTTTCGTCGTTATTGTGGCACATGGCAATTAAGGCAATTATGGGATTCTGTTGTGCTGTGTTTCCTTTGAGCCTTTTCTCTGGAGCTTTTATTATTATTGTTGCTGTTGTGGCGTAAAACTACCCGGAAGTTGCACGACAAGTTTTTCAGCACCTTTTTACTTCCATTTCAGCATCGCCTCATTTCACTTGTTATGCAACTCAACTCTCTAGGGAGGCTCTGCTGCATAAAAGAAGAAACCGAAAAACGATAACAAAGTAGATTACGTTTAAAATGTAAAGAGTAGCATTTAATTTGATGTTGAACACCATCCACTAAAATTCTAATGATTTTTTTATTTATCAAAAGCATTACTGCTGGCAAAACTAAACGCTTGGAATGCCAAATACAAACTCTTCGTGCCAAGAGTCCATTTTCCACATGAAACTTTAAAATGGCTTATTTAATAGGTCCATTGCAGCAGCCTGGCAAATATCACTCTCAACAGTGATACGAAGTACAACGTAGTGTATGCGTAACCTTTAAATGGATTGTGTTTTTCCGGTCAACTAAACACTTTTTTACATCTCCCACAACTGTTCACTGGCCTCTGTGTTGGTCTCGCAATATGCTTCCTCACTTTTGTCTGCCTGGTCTTGAAACCAACGCATGCAGTCACGCATCAATGACGACGAAGAGGTGAACATCATGCATAGATTTACCTATGGGTCAATGCACGTAACCACTCGTATACATGTTCTCATATATATTGGATTCGCTTCGCCAGTACGTGTGTTGAGCCATTTCCGAGATGCAACATCGCGGAAAGCAGAGCTGCGTGCCACTTGGCTATGGTTTGCAGTTTGATTTGATAAGGCTCATGGATAAAGGCTGTTAAAACGGTGGCAAAGCAGCTGATTGCTGGTATTTTGTCTGTTTCTTTCTGTTAATTGTACCGTGAAAACTTGATGAGAGCATGCTTAGGGAACAAAGTGTTTTATGGTTACTACATCTTAGTATTTGTAGTGGGAAACCCCGCAAGTACATGTCAAAGACTGCCATATTATATATTATATTATGATTGTAACTGGACGTAATTTTTTAATCGTAAATCATACGTTTGCATACCCCAAAAAAAGTACCGCTTTGCATTTTAACCTCATAAAATTTTGTTGTTAGGCATTTTCTTCACTACAGATATAAATGCTTGTTATTGAATTTTTAAGTTATTATCTTTCAATTTAATGTTTTTAGAAAAGTTAAAGACTCGCATTACTTGAGAAACCGTATGTATTGGATGATATTTGGTTTCCAATTAAAATACAAGATGTCAGTGTGTGTTGTAACACAATAGCACTTAATTGTTTTCTAGTAGTGTTAAAATGTTCTGGTATTAAAGTGCATTTGTTTGAATATAACACACGCTAATTAAATTCCTGTCACAAGGCTCATACTCCAAACGCTTGAGGCTCTGATTGGTGGTTTCCTGCCACCATCGAGTTTGGTTCCCCATTTACTCCACCTTATCCTGACGATATCTGTGTATTATCTTTACATGAAGTAATTGTATGTATTTTTAAACTAATTGAAGGTTACATATTCCGTTGCGCCACACGCGCTATATTGCTTTTGTAAGCTAATTTGGTGTATTCGTGTAGCATACCTCAGGGCATATTAACCTTCTGATTAATATGTGATACGGGCAACACTTCTGAAAAATGGAAGAGTGCAAGCAAAAAAAACTTACCACATCCATAATTTACATTAGGTTGGCTGAAATTAGGTGGGTGCTACTTACAGTAACAACAATAACAACGCACTGAATATGAACGGAATGAGAATCATCGGAAACTGCACTTTTACCTTTCGGTGGCCAAATTGCGTAAACGTGATTGTGGAAATTTAAAAAGGGAAACCATGAACAATAGTGGTTAAGGAAGGAAAGAAAGAACAACAACAACTTGAAAGGAGGAATCATCATCAAAATATGAAAGCCGTGACAGTGAAGGAGTGCTTCTATTCCGCTTGCTGCTCGAGGCGTCTTATTTGCCTCAGTCTCTTTGGCTTAGTTGCGGCAATCTTATTTTAATAAATAGTTCCACTCTTCGCGATTATCGGAAACCTTCTTACATGTATTTCAACTTCCCATTTTGAAGAGAGCTTGTCTAAAACCTGAACCGGATCCTGACATATGAATCGCTATTAAAATTATGTTTAAAATCCAGACGATAAGAAAAACATTTTAGCTTATTATTTACAATGAACACTGAAAATACCGACAAAATAAATGCAATATATAAAAATTGATGCAAAGTCTAGTCTGGAATGCAGACAGGATCCTTCCGTTCGCCAACAAGGCCGATCTGGATTGCTGAGCACCTGGCCTTGGCATCTCGGCTCCACTAACTCTGAAGTTATTTAATTGGTTCGAAACTTGTCCAAAGCCAGAGCAACTTAACGTTTGTATGCAGTACAAGGTACGACAAGCAAGAAACTGCGGAAAATCACATCACCGGGGTTAGTGTCGGAGTGAGCACACTGCATGATATTATAACAATTTTGTAAAACTAAAATTATGTGAAAAACTTTTACATTTCGGCCTTTAATTGCCAGACGTTTTGTTTTCGAGACGCAGTTAAAGATATTTGTTGCAACAGAAATTTTAGTTGAAGAGCACTTGTAGTTAATACTACTTCAGTGCGTACTTTTAATCGAATTGCAAAATCGGAGACACATTCCTTGAAATGATGATCAGATTTTTTATTTTTATTTTTTTTTTTTTTTTTTTTTTTTTTTGTTTTGTCAACATATGTAATTTTTTGAAAACGAAATAAGTCTGACATTCTAATTATTTACAGTCTACTCCTGGTTTTAAACGTTTGTTGTTCAGGGTCAAAGCATGAACCTTATTTCTGTGACATCTTTCATGCTTTTTTTTTTTTACTTTTAGAATGCACTTTTCAGCTCTACTCCTTATTCCAATAATTGCCTTCTAATATTGAAAGCCCTGACAAGTCATTTTTATCAATATTTCATGGCTTGTTTTATCGACACTATTCGGGAAGGCATTTTATTCTATGGTTTGCAAAAGTGAAAATATGTTCACTTGATGCTTGATCTCATAGCTTTCTTACAGCAACTATTCTGATATCTGCTTTTCAGGCACACATTTAAGCGGTGTACAAAATATTTACTAGTTAGGGGAGGCGTATGAGTAACATTGCGCCGACACATTAATTTAAGATCCTGTGAAATAAAACAAATTGAAAACGTGAATGGTCATTCAATCATTCTGCAAAAATCAAAAATGGAATTTTTTAAGGCGCTTTCATTGCACTAATTTGTTGGAAAAATATTGTTGTTGCTGTTACCACATAGTTGACAACTACTCATGCACACATGCGAAAATTCAAAAAAGAAATTGCGAATGAGTAGTGGCATTTAACTCTACAACGAGACAGACATTGTTTTTTTTTTTTTTTTTTGTAAACTCTCATCGACAATTATCTTTTGGTGAAGCCTTCCATATACATATTTTTTTTTTTTTTTTGTCACATGGTTTTTCCATGTTCCATGTCTGCCCGTTCTGATTCTCCCATACTTCGCCTTTGTTGTAACTGCAGCGCTATCACTCTGCAGAGTTCGGTTTACTTTTTTCACTGTGGAAGAGTTATGCAATGGAATGAAATTTCCAACAAATGCCGAACTTAACGGCAGATATTGGCAATGTCGGAATAACCTGCAGTGGCAACGAAGAGATAAAAGGGGACAAGCCGACAGTTCCCTTATGCTTAATTTAAGGAATATCTGCAAAAAAATCAAATTTCCCGTTATTGGCAGAAAATGCAATTTTGATAAAGGTACAAGTCGAAATGACAACCAGCAGTCGCCCTACGCCCACATTGAGAAGGCAGGCAGTTGATCCAAATATATGTAGAATATATATATGACAGCGTAAAAAATTTTTGGTTGAATAATAACGAGAGCTCATTGAATTTCAGAAATACCGAGTTCTGGAATTTAATGTCTTCCGTAATTAAAACATTTTGACAGATTAACATTAAAGAGTTTCTCAACTCAACACTAGAAAAAGTCAGGTAGTTTAAACAATACATAGTAGGTTTGGATATAAGAAGAGCAATTATGTTGTATGTATATGTATTTCACCTCATAACAAGTGCATAATAACCTAAAAACCGCAAAAACCCAGAGGACAGAACTTTAGATTGAGGCCAACGCCGAAAGAAACGGGATGACACTTTGCCTCTAATCAAACCTGTAGACGATCACAGAGTTAAATGAACAGAGGTTTCTCCATGCCGTCCATTGTTCGTACACAGGTGGTGGTCTTGCTACGGATGCTTCTGCTTCTTCTTACTATATGGTGTGTAATAACTGTTATTGTTGTTCGTGTTTAGCATGCTATTCAGCTCAGCCGGCACATTTCAGTAATAACATTTTCTGAAACTGCGCTAGTGGCGATGGTGAAGAGGTGAGACGAGGCGAGAAAACCAACATAAATTAAGGTAAGTTCACACATCTCTTCACCAAAATTACGTTGTCTCAATCTTATGTGATTTTAGGCTGGCCCTAAGTTAACATAGTTTGAAAATCGAACCTGGAGAATTAGAGATACAATAACAAACACTGTAACCGAAGCAATATGCTACAAATTCTAATCTGTAGAGGATGCGAATAAATGAAAAGTCAACTGTTGGATCTAGGGAAATATTTCCATTTCCTCAAATTTTACATTTTAGACTCTCGCAACATGTTGCAACAGAGTGCACAAAGTTGTGAGATTATCTTTGCTCAAACCTCATAAGAAAAAAGTGTGCAAATAGTGTCGATAGGGCTAAATAGATATTTAGGCTCTTGTTTACGGCGAAATTGTGAGTCAAAAATTTTCTAAGATGAAACTATTCTTAACCAAAACTATTGATGATCATGAGGTCAAAGAAGAATTTGTAATATGAGTGCATGAACTAAAATTCTGGGGCAAAATAGAAAACAGAAAATTACGATTATCCGAAATGTATGCAAATGCGATTTCAGGAGATTTATGTATACTTCAAGTTGCAATATGTAGTCGTTGTTCAACGATATAAGAAGCCTTTGAATATAATTCGGAACGAAAGGCAAGTAGACCAAACCATTTAGAAACATCTGTTAGAATTCCAGATAATAACTTTGGCAACACAAGTAACACCTACAACAAACACCAGAGAGACTGTTTTCATAGGTAGTATGAGGAAGGTTACATAGCACTTGTTAGAGCTTTTGCGTTACCTGGCGTATTGTAAGTACAAATAACCCCATTTTTTTGGAGCAAGAGTTTATTATAAATTTCGAATTTTTGCAGATATGTTGTCATTTCAGCCACATTAGTGAGAAATAAATTTTAGATTACCAAACTTGCGTCTGCGACACCAATACCACACCAGCGTAACGACAAAGAGAGAAGGAAATAATTCATTGAATTTTTGGAACTTGAATTCAAGGTTGTTCAAAATGCAACATAAATAAAAGCGAAGTACGCCAATTATTTCAGCAGAGGCGACGCGAGTTGTGGCACCGTGATAGTAGATGCGACAATAACTAGCAACGATAGCTAAAACAAAAGCTTGCCACACCTGCGAGTATACGAAGGTGTAATGCCAGAAAACGTGAAAAAGTGCCACTGTCATCCACTCCAATTAGTATTAAAATAAGAAAGAGTGAAATGTTAAATATCGGCATTGTCGACAATTGCAACAATACAACAATGCTGCACAACGTTAGCCGGAATTAAATACTGACTTCTTTGCTCGCAATTTTCTTCCTGCACCTCGCTTCTGGGTAACCTCAGGCAATAGAATTTTTCAGGGCCAAGCTTTACTGTTTGGGTAAATGTCTTTAAATTAATAAGGATTTGCATAAATCTATGTTCAAAAATTTTAAGCTCAGAAGTATTATAATGGCTACAAGTAGAAGCTGTTCAACATTGCAACCTGCGTAACACATGTGTATGTCTGTTGGATCTGCTTATGCTTTTTGGGCGCATTTTACTTTTCCTTGTTGTTGCTGAATATCCTTTCAAGCTTCTCATGGGCAATTTTGCTCAACGACCTTCTTCCAATCGACTGCTTAGGGCAAACAAATTTTTCAGGTTGCCTTATCCTATGACTGACAGTCTGACCTGTGAAACTCACAGCTTGTCGCTCTCGCCATGTGCTGACTTTGATGTGGTTGGAAGAGAAAATTATGCACAGATTGTTGCTGACGCATGAAATTTATTTACAAAAATATCTCGTGCCAACAACAACAACCAAAATAGGCATGTTAATGGGTGACCTAAATTATTATAAGGTAGCATTTGAGGAATACTTTTTAAATGTATTCGAATTTGCTAGCAAGTTTATATGAAAACTACAAATATTTTATTAATCTTGAGTCCCCTCAGTTGTTTAGAAAATATTCGGCTTAGAGCGAAAAGGGTTTAAGATCGGCACAATTTCTACATTTCTCACGTAATTCTAATTTACAATTGGCATATTCGTGTTATTTAAGAATTTAAGTGTTTCTATTTTATAATTTCTTCTCTACCTTCTCTGAAACTCTGGAGAAAACACTAAGAAAACCACAAGACGAGCCAATCAACAAACCAAAGAAAATCGAAGTTCTCGCACTTCGTAGAAGAATCAATGTACGGTACTTGAAAACATTTGCTTTTATCGCGCGTGGTATGGACGATATCCACTGGAATGTTCGAGAAGGTAGCTAATATTTATTATATGTTTATTTGTTGTCAGTAGGAATATATTCATTCTAGCCCCGCTCCCTAATATGTTAGATGTGTATATCATATACATATCTCCTAAACCCCTAAAGCTACAACAACCAAATTTTCTGAGAACAAACCTAATAAGAATTCCTACCAGCGTGAAAATTGATGAAATCGGAAGATAACCGCGCTTGCTCTCCACAAAACGATACAGTTCAAAAGTATTTAAAGGGCAATAAATAATTAAAAACTATTCAAGGCTCCAAGTACCGTATATTTGAACCTCATTATTTACAGTTAATTTTTTACCGAAAATTTCGGCCAATGTCTGAGACATGTAAAAAAGTTACTGATATATACATAAGGTATAGGCACCGATTTAAGCAAATAGGCGCGCTTAAAATATGTAGGGTTTGAGGTTACATATGCTCTTATGTGTCCATATATCTCTTCGCCTTTGTAAGTAGTTGTACACTCAATCATGCAAAATAAACTCTCGTTGACCAAAGGTGACGTTCCAATATTCTGTCCGCTGTTACTGGTTAACAACCGTATTTATTGGTCGGGTAAAACGAGAGCGAACAAATGTCAATAAAGTTGAGTGGCAAAAGTAAACAAAAAATATACATATGTTTGCACATTAAAGCAAACATGAACTCTCACAGAGTCAATATAATAAAGTTTTTACATTCAACCTGAATATGTGAGATTTTCCAAAGGTTTCGGCCTTTGTTGCAGTTATGTATATATGGAACCATGAAAATGGCTTTGTGAAACACCCGCAGTATAAAATATTTCATTGATTTAAATACAAATAATTATTAAACGGAAATTTTCCCGGAAAATAGCGCCATGGAAACTTTTCGAAAATTATTTCAGCATGTATCTTAAATTTATTATAAAATTTTTATTTTGATTATTTTTGATTAACTGCTTTCTGCCCAACTTTCGGTAATTGAAAACTGATTCCTGTCCTGTTGTCTTCGGAACAAACAAATTATGTTCTTCTTCTTTACGCGCGTAGACACCGCTTACGCGATTATAGCCGAGCTAACAACAGCGCACCAGTCGTTTCTTGTTTTGCTACGTGGCACCAATTGGATATTCCAAGCGAAGCCGGGTTCTTCTGCACTTGGTACTTTCAACGGACAACATGACCCAGCCAGCGTAGCCGCTGTCTTTTAATTCGCTGAACTACGTCAATGTCATCGTATATCTTATACAGCTAATCGCGCAAAGCACCACAAATAATTCGCAGGAGCTTTCTCTCGAAAACTCGCAATGTCGACTCATCAGTTTTTGTCATTGTCCATTCCTCTGCACCATATATTTGAAGGACGGGAATAATAATTCTCACATGGTTAAAGACCCGAAGTCGTGAGCTGCTGTAGCCATATGGAAAATAATCGTTCCTGGCCACTCCAAAGTAAACTATCAGAGATCACAGATCTTTCCTGAAGTGAAGTTCTACACTTGCCTCCATAATATGTTAAAGTCATTATTATTATGATGTTGAAAGCGAAATATTCTGAACAATGGGTGTGGATGAGCGGACTCCAGAAATGCAGAGGGGGACATTTTTTGATGTCGGAACTGCCACATTTCTCTTTGAAGAAGACAGTTTAAAGATCAAATGCTACGCTCTCGTTCGCTTTTATATTCGCTTTCTTGTAGTACATGCTTTATATTTATTTATTTGTCCTTTTTGGCGCCATTTTCGGTACGATTTAGGTTCCAACCAAACGGAACCAAATGTATTGTAAATTAATCTTAAAATTATTAAATACTTTTACATAGCAAATATTTGTATATACACATACATATTTCTATATACATGAAACCTCAGTATATAAACAATTAATAAATAACAATGAATTTATTTTCCACATCAGCTTCTGCAACGCCCATAGCACTTACACAAATGCTCGTATCTTTCTGTTTATTTGACTTCGGCTAAACTCCTTCAGAAAAGACAGTGCAAGAAAATAATGAATTTTAAACACGTGTAAGAAGAAGAGCGACCATAAGGAAGAAGGAATGAAGGAGCCTCAACGAATTCATCTGACAACATTGTAGCGTGCAACAATAAATCAGTTTTTTCCTATATAGTCAGTGTGCACATTACGGTCTGTTTTATAGGAATAATGCTACCTTCTTAAATACCCATCTTTAAATAGCAGAGTGGAACATCGTGATCGTAGTATCCCTATATTTTACTGGTAATCTATCATAACCTATATATAAGTATAGTAAAAGTTAACTCAACAGGAATTCAACCGACCTAATGTTCAAAGAAGCGTGAAGCACAAGAAACAAGAATCTAAAGTACTAAAATTTACCACGTTACATATACGTATTTATTCGAACAAAAAGAGTAGTGTTGCCGCATGTAACTATATAGTGGCAAAAAGTTAAATAATGCGTCTGAAGACAGGAAACAGACGTGGCTACCTAGCTAAGAAAGTTTCTAAAGTGAATAATGATGATGCAGAGAGGCATGAGCAATGAAATGCGCATATATGAAAATGTTTAACTGTTTAGAGGAAATGGAAAACTCCACATACAAACAGAGCCATGAGAGAATGTAACGGAAATGCACCAAAAACAAGAAACAAGGAAAGTTAAAAATGTCGAAGAAAGCAAAGAAATAAGTAAAACAGTAGATCAGCCGATATTTTATCCTTAAATGGTATACAAAAGCAAAAGAAAGACTACGAGGGCCACAAAAAATGTCCTGGTCACAGATCATACTAGAAAGCTGCACGTTTTGCTTATGGCAGTTGCAATGTTCTTCGCACCCTTACACTCTTTGTACTATATATACGCGGCGCTCTTTTCCTTTTATTCAGCTTGACTTCTCATATCTACGTTGAGTTCGCTGACTTCATCGCCGTAACGCCAGAGATGCTGTGCTAAACAGTAGAATTCCATACCAAGGATGAATGCTGAGCCAAAAGTAAAATCAGCAGCCAACATTCGTTTATGAAGGTATCACAAGTTGCAACTACATACATTTGTGCCCATAACCTATGAAAGTATTTACAACTATATTCAAGCGTCACTGTGAGTGATACAAAAAGTACCCAAGCTAGTCTATATGCAAGCGATTTGTTCGAAATTTATAATACCCACATGTAACATTGTCACATAACCCCTTGTATTTCCTGTTTGAATTTTTTTTAATAAATAATAAACGTATAGTCACGAGTTATGCAATTTCCGATCTTCATATTAAAGAAATACTATTTGAGTTTTCACTTTCAGTTCCAAAAATTTTAGTTAAATGTACTCGATATTAGAGGAAAATTTATTTCCATAAAACGTACCACAATTATCGTTGTGTTTCTGCAATTGGCATATGTTTTGTTGCACTTAGTGTTAACTGGACTGTTTGTAGAGTTAGAAACTGTGATGACAATAAATCAGATTAGTTACTAATATTACAAGCTACAACATATTGTGGACTACCTATTGCAAGTCTGTTAAGCTTCAGAAGCTCATTTTCATGGCATCCATTACATTTGACTCGAAAGGGCGATATTGAAGATTTCGAAACTGACAGTTGTCCATTTTCGCAGCCAGTGTGTGTATAAATAAATGACCGTATGATTTTAACTACTAATTTGAATTGAGCAAATTACCTGCATCGTAATTGAATAAGCTATTTCGAAAGCCGTTCGCTTGCATGCATAAATACAGGTAATACCTCTCGCTCAAAATTTTGGTTTCCTTTGAGCTTATATTTTTTCACTCGGATTTACCTCATCTTCTATAATATTGTGGCGAAATATTTCCAAAACAAAAATAACAGAGATAATTATTTATGACCTCTTCGTACCAAACTATTATTCATTGTTCAAAAGTAGCACATATTTGGAATTTGTGATTAATATTGTTGCTATTACGAATAGGAATTGAACTGTCTTATGCTTTCTTTGTTGATATATTTATCTTATTAATATTATGACAATGTTGCTCATACGCAAAGGCCACGCAAAGATATATCATGAATAAGTTTATATCTACTCAATACAGGCATTTCAAAACTAATGAACAATCTTACATATGACACCACTGCATAAGTCAATCTTTCATTTATAATAGGTCAATCTTTATAATTGAAACATTGTGGGATGAGACCAATAAAATGGCTTAACTAACCTTGTATTAGCTCACTCAAGCTCACATCTTCCATACATGGGTGTTCAGCCCAACAAAACGTGTGCAAGAGTTTGCAGCATGTGAAGCAAAAATTAATTTAATTGAAACAGGGAAATTTATTAAAACATCTTAATAATAAATTCGAACTTTTGCTTAGAGAAAATTTTCATTATTTACTTTGAATGTGAAGGAATAAATCTTGTGAACGTAATGTTTTCGTAGCATGGTCATAAATAATACAAAATTAAAAAAATAATTAAACGTGTGATCTGGAAGCCTGATCGGTTAAATTCCAATGTTCCTAAGCAACTGTTTCGCAACTAACACTTGGTTCCATAGGTCTGTTAGTATGGGTACCACATTTTGCCCCGTTTTTCGAGTTAAATATGAGTGGCACTTCCCCTTACTGAGTCGATCGAATATATTATAAACATGTCTGAGATGCAAGCTATAATTATTTAACACTCTGGGCACGCATGTCCTGCCACTGCGGAGATACTTTGAATTAATTGAATATTAAGAAGACATTAGTAGTTGCACTTAACACACGTCATGAGTTCCGATAAGCTTTTGTCACTTCGTTATGTAAACAGGAAAACGTTCGACAAGTGAAATGTTAGCAACTTTATTGGTATTATATCATTAAGCACGTCCTGATGTGTTGACTTTCATGTACGTCTAACTTTGAAACCAGTCAATTCAAGCGATGTAAAGCGTTGAAAGTGTTGACTGACAGCGTACAACTATCAAAGTTTCAAAGCCTCTTTATCTTCCATTTCCTTTTCGACTTATTGCAACGCTGCCACTGCTATACTAAAAATGTATAATTGGCTCTTTGATAATAAAAATATTAAAAACTTTAGCAATTTCTCATCGCGTAAAAGAGGTCGTAAGTATAAGTAATATTTTTGCTTCAAAGTCAGCCTTTCAAAATGAACCGCGCAAGCAAGCTGCACAGCTTGTAGGCGAACCTATATGTATTTATAATCTATTGAAGTTTAATTGGAAAACTTCTGCTTCTGCTCATTAAATTGACTATGTTTCACTAATTCTTCGAGGAGGTATTGTTTTTTTGTACACTACCACTGTCAATTTTATTATTTATATTCATAACTTCATTAAAATGACTGCGGATGATAAAGTAAATTGCTTCAGTAAAAGTATTATTTGATTTGTGCAATCATAAAGTTTTATTATTATAAATGGCAAATTGAGAATAAATAAGTTTACACCTTAAATTCGCATGGAAAGGTCAAATTGCTTGGAAGTGCAATAAGTTGCTTATACGCCGTGGCGTACACAATAATATCATTGCTTATGGCAGGTGTCGACACAACTCATTTCAAGCGCGATTGCCAATGTAAGTTACTACCAATGAGCGAGTAATAAGCTATCAACCGTCTATCATGGTTTTGGCTTAGCAACAAGTAATTACAGGGCGTCAATTCCTGTTGTCAGTAGCACATTGCGTGCAACATACGTATAATGATACAAATCAATGTCTAATTCGGTAATCAGCAGCAAAAGGCTTTCAAAGTCAAGCCAAACAAGTTGCAACGGGATATTCCGTCAATATAACATATATAGGGGATATGAAAAGGAATGAATTGCTGAGTTACGGCAGGAGAGAAACAAAATGTTGGACACCCCCAGTATAAGTTTATTGTCATGGAAGTGATTTTTTGTCTCAAAGCAATCCTTATTTTTTTTTATTTTTTTTTATTTTTTTTTTTTTTGTTTTTTTTTTTTTTTTTTTTTTTTTTTTTTTTTTTTTTTTTTTTTTTTTTAACGCGTCAAGTGCAGCATACAAGATTTAATGTGGAAATTTTACATTCAATCTTATAGCCAGGTAAAAACCATTATCCATAATACTTATCATAGATAAAATGAAAATAATATTTCCATTCAATTAATATCTAAACTTGGTCTTCAACGATAGCTTTCATTTCAATTGGCTTCAGTGGGGCTCTTCTACAAGATTATTTTCCACGATCTCTCTTTGAAAGTTCTTACTTCAACTTCTGCTTAGAGTGTTTAACGCTGTCAGTCAGTCTTTCAGTCATTTATAATGACGGTCTGAGTACGGATATCAAAGCTTTGCACAAATGAGCGCCCGCTGAAAAGCTCCCAATTTGTCATCATTTCTAGACGTAAATGACGTCGCATGAATTCTTTTCTTTATTAAGTTTGACGCAATGATACAATTTACCGCCGCATTGCATTGAGCGTTTAAAACTTAGTTAGAAAATGTATGGAAAATAGCTTGGTTGTGGAAAGCCAACTATATAGGCAAACTTTCAGCTAAGCAAATTATATAGAGTTATTTATCTGTATTATTATATTCACACACACACATATATAAATGCACTCTTTAAGAAAGTGTAATTTTTTATCATAGAACTCTCTACTACTCCACCACCCGACTTCATATATCCACATATCTTAACGTTTGCACTGATTTCGTCCATCGAGATGCAGCTGAGCTTTAGTTCTTTCCTTTGTATCAACAGGCGAGCTGACAAGAGACGTACACATTCGTCTGTATATGTATTTACCAAACTCTCGCAGTAACTCTACGCCTTCACTCGTTCATTCATCTTCCTGCTACTCTCACTTCCACATGCAAGGAAAACATGAATCAGCTTTGCTCAATGAAGTCGGAACGCAGAAACGCTGAAGCAAAAACGCGCCTGCCTTTATGTTTGCACACAGGCCTGAGTTTGGTTAGCGCACGTACGTTGCTGGCCAATCAGGACATGGCTCAAGAGTAATGAAATGGAGTTTACATAATGCATACTTTTCAACAAAAGCAAATAAGATATTTCTTTATGAATGAGCTAGCACTATTCCTTTTCCTCAAAAAAGGTTGTATTCTTTTAATATTTAGTTTTATAACAATTCCATATTTGCAATATACTTTCAAAACGATTTTATAAAATTCTTTTCTTAGTTTTTTCCCCTTTGGAAATATTCACCTTTACTTTTTAGTTAAAAACCATCTACACCGACTACTATTTTCGGAAGAAATGTTCGCCATGTTTTTGCTACGATTTTTGTCTTTCATTATTACTTGCGTTCAAATTATTATTAACTCGATTTTGATCTATCCAATGATTTATCTTAAACTAATAAACAGTAAGTCAAACAAAGTAAGTCAGAAACCTTCTACAACCAATATGAAAACAAAATAAATGTGTTTATCCAAATTTGAAGTCCTGACTTCTTTCGGTATTTTATCTCCAGGGAAGAGCTAAAGAGTCAATAAAAATGAATAAATCAGCAGATACAGAATGATGAGGTTAAAAGTGTCCTAGCAAAATTCCAGTTGCAAAAGAGCAGTAATGGAAGAGGAAGGTTCTGCTGGGAGGGTGTCTCATTTCCTCATTTTATTTGTTTTTAAGTATTTTTCAATTGTAATGCATTTATCGGTGCTGAATTGTATTTGTGGGAAAAAAAAAATAAATCCATATTTGCTGGGAGTTTTTTGGTGACATTAATCAAATCCGCTGGGCTGAAGTGAAACAAAATAATAATTGTTGCAAGCAAGGAAGCGGAGCATCACTGCTGATATTAATTTCTTTCGGTTGTTTTAATTCGAAATTTTTATAAATTTTGCTGATTTTGTTTTGCAAAGCTCAAACCCACAATAGGCTTACCCAAATTGCCTTAATGCTCTTAACAGCCTGCCAATTTTGGTTAAATTATATTTTCATTAAATAATAAGAAGTTACAATCACTTTACCTACACAGCGATACAGAGCAATTCTAAGATTCCTTGTTACGTGCCCTCAAAACACCATTTGCTTAAATTCGTGTTGCTTTGAAAATAAAATATTTATTTCTTTTTAAGTTTTTCACTTTTGTTACCACTTTTCGTGGTAATGCTCGTGTACTTGACACCTGCTGTTGCGTTACTTTTACTGAGCTTTGGCTGCCTGAATATGAATGCCACCATAAATTTCCGTAGTAAATTTTTCATATGCCATTTGCTGTATTTTGAAACGGGAGAATAGAAAATATTTTTATGTTCTTTCGATGTCTCTGTATGTAAGTGTATGTCTTTCCATTGGTTCATGTTTTACAACTTTTCCACTTTGCTGTTTTTTTTCCTTTCTTATCTAGTTGTCGCAGACATTGCTATGATAATTTTCTGATGAAACAGAAGTAACTTTTCTCATTATTCTTTCAAATAAATATGGAATTGTGGCAAGAACTTAAAAATAAAACGAATTCAGAGGTTCTCCTCGAAAATCTGTTAGTTTCTATGTCATCATCATAAATACACCCAATGGTTAAGGTGCGGCATTGGTGGGAATATTACATTCTAGCATTTCTAAAAATGTAGTCTATGATCTAGAAGTAGATTCAAAGGCGTGAACTAGGATATCAATCTTATGCTAAATTCACGTATCTAACCCCGAAGTACACCCCTTAATTTATTGAATATTTTCATTCGCCCATATAGAATATATTTCCGAAGAAAAAACGCTAAAATCTCCAAACATTATAGGATGTGTTTAACTAGTATTTAAATTATTGAGAACCAAAATTTAAGATAAATAGACTAGCTGCTGTGTACTAAAGCGCAAATTTTCTACTCTATATGGAAACACCAATAACCACCTACCGAACAATAGTGACAATTTTAAAGTGTTTACTTTAGTCATTTTATGCTATTTCTAATACTCCTCTGACTATTGTCGCTATTTTTATTGTCACCGTGGTGAATAGATTCTACTTTTGTAAGATTACAGACAACTAAAGTTTTTCATTGCGTTGTGGCCATCTTACCAGGATGCACCATATCCCGACAAATACCTTCATTTAACACAATAAGCTTAAAAACTACCTGCGGACAACTTGAACAGAATCGCTGAGTGCACACCCTACTTCTTTGCTTGAGGTCCCATTCAAAGTGCAATTCAAGATCCTCTCCTAGCTAAAGCAGTAGAATAAAATTGACTTCGATTGCTGTAATTGAAAATATATTTAACGAACAATCTTGTACCTGTGTGAGTCTAAGTGAATGGTTCATCGCTTTCCAGAGTTTTCACTTAACTGTTAACCTTTGAAATCTCAATTAAAACTGAAGTTGCTGCACCCAAATAAACGGAAATTTCTCAGTGAACTTCTTGATCAAACAATGAAAAGCGCTGCCATCGACATTGGAAATTGTAAGTTCTTCAAAAGTATATGCTGATTATTTGCGACTTCGGTCAAATAATGGTGGTAGACACAATAAATTGCGTGAGTTCGCTTGAACCAGTTTCGTTATTTTTCGTTGGTGAAAATTAATAACACATTTCATTATCTGAATAGAATTATAAAGTGCACTAAAAAAGTGAGGGCGTATAAATTAATTTCAATGTTTCAATCCGTGCAGAGTTTTTCTTTCATTTACCACCACTACGATGAGCTAAAGTTGTTGCAGTGCCAGCTGATTGCAAAATCCACCAAGGTATTGCGAGCACAACACTGTGTGTGTATTAGTGTTTGCAAATCCACCGACTGTTAATATGAGCAATAACTTTGTATCCATAGGTGGAAGGCCAATCCTTTCAACTTCAGTTTGCAAGCAATATTTAATCTCGAGTTTATGCAAAAGCTCTTGAATATGCAATACGCAGCCACCACCTCCCACCCTAAAGATGCTGGCTGGCAGGTATTTTGCACAATCAGCCGTGTGATTGCATCCTGGTGCATATGGAGTAAAAACACCGTTGAATATAAAGCGCTTTAAATATGTGGTATTCAACACTTTACTGGATTGCGCAAGTTTCTAAATCTTTTCGCTTTTCTCATTTTTTGCTCCATAGACGCGCGTAAACTTTGAAACTTGAAACTTAGAAACTCCATATATGGCAATTCACCATCATCGTACCCCGCAATTTCGCAATTTTATAATCACAATTTTTAATACACTAACTAAGCTCTGCTGAACATTTATTGATTCAAGTCATGGTTTCAGCCAAGTGGGAAAAACTGATAAAAATATATCGAATTGAAAAGGCGATGAAATGGAATGAGTTACTTAGGACGTATAGATAAGCATGGAAAGTAAATTTCTGAAGGAAATTGATATTTCTGTGAAGCATGACGGCGCTTCTTCGAGATCAATTCGAAACGTATGCACTACAACTTGAATTGTAAAATCGTACCAAAATAGATTTTATTGAAAATCGAAATGATATTTAGAAATTCTTCAATTTTATGTCAACTTAATACTTTGGTATAACTAATCAATTAAAGCCTACGTAACAATGTCGTCGCTTTCTGCTGGCTGTGTGCCGAAGCCAAAATACAGAAAAAATAATTTTCATTACAAACTTCGCCAAACCACATTTGTAATATCACTAGCAAATGCGGAAGGTCACTTCAGTGAGTTTTTCGAAAATGCCAGAAAATATATCTCATTGCTTGCTAAAATGGCAAAGGGAAGCTAAATTATTGCTTTGAGATTAAAACTTGAAACCGTAGGAAATTTCGAGTATTTCGAGTATTCGATCGAGTATTTTACAGCAGCGTACATCTCAGATGAGCGAGCGGAAGCCAAATCACTTGGTCATATTCGCAGCAAGGGTGGCCAGGCTTCGAGCCAAAATTTTATATCACATTTGCGAAGCCGATAACTGCAATTTCCATTCAGGCCAAGCGAGCAATTCGATTTTAAAAGTCGTGCAAAACCAACAACGATATTTATGGCGGATTTGTACTTTTTACCACACAAATTTATCGATGCCTTATTGTGGTTTGGCCGCCCACGGTTTCGTTTACGATGCTTGCCTCAAAGAGTTTGCATGTGAAATATTTAAATGGAATCACTTGTGCTGTGACAAATACCAGTGCCAGAATGTCATTCAAGAAATGTGGCGAAAGGTTTTGTGCGTGTATGACAATCAGCCGCTGCTAGGAAATTCAACTCGCGCAACTTCTGTTTCAAACGCATTTGTTCAGTGGCTGCAGCGAACAGCCGAAATCAAATACTTATACAACGTTTCCGCACTCCGGCGTTCGGAGACTGCACACAATCCACTGCTTTCACTGAAAAGGAACTTATTTGCAAAAACAACATACATTTTCAACAAAATTCACGCTTAGTTACAATTCCCTCCGCATACTCGTATATTCGCCATGCAGCGCGGGTTTGATTCTTCCGGGTGCCGCTGGAAACGCTTTTATCTAGTAATTTTCGATTATTTTGAGTCAAGAATCACTGACATGGCTACCCGACAATGTACACTGTTACTAACTTATGACAAAACTTAATAGGCGTGACGCAAATTTCAGCATAATGATCGTAATGCCAACCTATCAGTCAATATCCAATATATAGTGAAGTATCATAGCCAATTGATTGTTCTTGTCAGGAACAGAAATAAGTTGTCGGTCAGAAAACAACTTATTTTTATGTAAAA
>NW_017537034.1:1905022-1921333 GCF_001853355.1 Bactrocera latifrons | reverse complement strand
GTCTGTATTCGCAGAGCCAAGGCCATTGGAGTTCCATTTCCAGATAGGGATCGCATTGCCTCGCTAGCGCCTAGTAGCCTACTGGACTTCATCAATGGACTGGGGCTAAGTGAGGCAATGTAAGGAAGGAGAGGGCACAATAGACCAAAGGTCGCAGTGCATACCTCATTATTATCATTCATTCATTCATTCATTCATCAGGGAAAAAAGTGAAATATGGCAGATGTTGGAAGTGATAGATGAAATATGTATATACAAAATGCAATTTTCCTGACTAATCTTGCATTTGTCAGTGACAAAGCTAGCCTGATCCTCTGTTATCAAACCTGCTTTTTTGGCATCCAGAAAAGCAGATGAACAATCAAGGCCGCTGCTCTATCACTTACTCCAAATCTTTGGGCAGCTAAAGCAGTGTGTTTTGATACTAGTATGTTTTGTTTGGTTTTACAGGATGGAAGAGAAAATTCATCATCAGCATCGTTTTTGGAAGAATCCATGTGCGACGCACCTACATTGTTGTCGTCTGTATGAGAGTCTGGCTGATCTGAATGVTCACGTGTTCTAGCTGATACTTTTCTGGTAAGTGTTGATGTTGAATGCCGTTTTGAATGCTTTTCTTTACGTTCATTTTTCTTTGTAATCTTTTTTGTTTCTGGTAGATCAACACTTCCAATGCGACCAATTCTTCTGGTTCTCTGGTCCAAGAGAAATTGTTGTTCATTGATGGGAACTTTCCTTTCTTTTGGACCAGTGCAAGAAGAAAAATAAATGCATTTACAAGCAGCGATGTCAAATAATTTTCCGGCAGAAAAGACAAAGTCGTCTTTTTTAGAGCTCAAACCTATTCTGTTCCTTAAAAACATTTGTTAAAGAGTCAGAAATTTCTTATGGTATGTGGTGAGCATTTGTAAAACTCTAGTGTGTGAAACTATCGGAATAGGTGACTTTTTGAAAGTATTTTCAGCCCTTTTTTGCTACTATTTCTGTAACCTCTTTACTCATAGGTTCATAGTTGTCGCCTCGGATTCGCCGTATACGAAATCTTTCAAACTTATAACACAAAAGAACATCCTGGTTAGTAGGTAACTGGGACTCAGAGAGATTGTACGGATATATGCCAAACACAGAACATTTCTGTCTAAATTTAGATTTAGATACAGAGATTTTGAGTTCTGTGTTCTGTTGAGAGAATATAAGTGATAGCACTCGGCGAAATCAACGACAAGAGTGAAGGAACTCGATGAAAGAATATTTATGTTGTGACCAGTCCGAACGTGTCGTATGGCGCAGGGAAATGAATGTAAGTGATAGAACTCAGCGAAATCACCGACAAGAGTGAAGGAGCTCGATGAAAAATATTTGTGTGGAGACCTATCCGAACGTATCCTTTGGCGTAGGTGAATGAATGTGAGTGATAGCACTCGGCGAAATCAACGTCAAGAAGTGTGGCCGCGATTCAGGGTCCCAAACCGAGCGCACAACCCTATGCAGGGGATGTTCGCCTTCTCACTTTAGCTCTCCTTCAAATGGATGTTTTTAGGCTACCCAGGGGATCCTTGGTCAAGGACCGAAAGTCGTGAGCTGTAAAAGAATCGTTTCTGACCACTCTCAAGTGAATGGCGATCAGAGAACTTTCCTCACTTGCTTGAACTTCTACACTTCTTCTAAGGACTGTAATACCAAAACAAATATTGAAGTTGGAAACCATAATATCGAATTTCACCCCTTCAACCAAAATGCACTATAAAAATATCCGAAGTGCTCCTCCAGTCGGTGTAAAAATTTAAATATGCCATTTAATAATGAGTTTTGAGTAAAATCTTTAATCTTTGGAACTGCATTATTTTGATATCCTTATATAACAATGTGCTAATGTGTGAAATCGAACAACGACCGTACGAATTTTAAAGTTCTTTATTTTTTAAGTCTTATCGGAATAAAACCTTGCAAGTCCAAGAATCGTTGAAATTGGATCATAATTTTTGAAGCCCTCATATACAGAACATTTTGACCACAGTGCCCATGTTCGACATTTTTCCGAAAATATCAGTGAGGTTAGTATCTAAATTCGGAGAAAACATTTTTATGACAACACCACCTTGGGGCAGAAATGGCCTCATATATCTAATAAAAAGATTTTCGAGTTGGCTTTATACCGTATATTATCGATCAATAAATGCGAAATTATGTGAAAATCCTTTTCTGAGTGAAAATATTATTAGCCCAGCTTTTATATACAGATTTTGTCCGGCAAGTAATATGTAGGACTGAGTTGATTTAAAAAAAATTTATTGACAATTCTTTAAAAACTTTCAAAATAGGCTCCTGCGTCGATGGAGCGCTGCCAGATCGATTTCCAAGCATTGAACGCGTCACGGAAGGCATTCTTTGGAATAGTCTTGAGAACCGAGGTGCATGCTGCTTGGATCCCCTCTGATGTTTGAAGAGGAAGATTGTCTCCTTGTCTCTGTGATTCTTCTTCTTGATTGGCGTAGACTGTCTCTGTGATTACGTTATTAAAAAATTAGGTGTCACTTTCACTCTTGTTCAAATTTTCTTAGCACAATTTCTGGTCGTCAGTGAGTACTTTTGTGACCATCTTCGTGCACACCTTGCGTATGTTCAAGTTCTCCGTCACAATTCATGACATATTGATAAATTTAACATCTGGGCAATCGATGGTATGAGTTCAAAACAGTACGGTCTTCTTTAGCGACCTCTTTCCGGCCCTCCAAAAACACACTACTTCTTGCTAAAGCAACATCTTGGTAAACCTGCTTGATCATATCAAAAGTCTCTGTCGCAGATTTACTGAGTTTCGCACAGAATTTAGAACGTTGCATTTTCAGCTTACACCACTAAAGAAACACGTCGCGCGAAATTGTTTGTCCTGACTCTCCAGGTGCTCGGAGACTGACCAGGCGCTCGTTTGATAGCTAGGAACGCTCTCTACCGAATCCAGTCAGTGCGCGCATGCTCCGAAGTACAGTCGTGACGGAAGAAAATGAGCACTGTTACTTTCCGGACAAATCGTGTACTACATTTAATGACTTTTATTATTCTACCAGACTTTGTGCAAAATTTTGTATGTCAGTCAGTGTGTGGAAATGTTTTTTCGAGTATACATGACAAATAATTCAGTCCCAATTTATCCGAGGTATTTATTACCGATTGTCTAGCTAACTATTTACGTTGCTCAATAACTATGTACTACAGTTTAATTAACTTAAATGGATTTCCTTAATAATGTGGTTTTGCGGTGAATATTAATGAAATTTGTTCAGACCTTGCAATATACTTCATATTATTAATATAAAGATTTCGAATGCACTGATTGACTTTTCCGTCATGTATATGTTTATACTAAGCCGTTCGGTTGTTTTTATATCAAGTTAAGTTAATCTGAATATATTCGGCTCTATTCCCGCTATCGTTTACAAGTTGTAGGCGTTATCATCGTTTCGTTCCTAAATTCGTATTCTTGAAGAACATAGTTAAATTATATATATGTACATACATAAATCTTGAACACCTTCATAGATATAATAATGCAATTTACGAATTTTAACTACTTTATGCCAACCGACTCCGTCGTGTCATAAACATGTACCGTGTTTGCTGTCTATTCGTTAGGAGTAACAAGCAAATTTTTTAAATAAAATTCAGTATTTTTAATATTAATTTCTTTATTTATTTGTAAAAGCATATTGGGTAGTCAAAAAAGTCTTTTCGTATATCTTCCAATTTCAACTTTTTTTTTACTTTTTATTTGTAATAATAAATAAATAAACATTTTTTCTATTTTTTGCTATTTTTCCTCTAGAGACATTATTCCATCAGTGTAAAACTATTATCAGTGTAAATCGAAATTTCGAAATTACCAGAACGGAAGCGAGCGACCCATTACTGTGCTACACGAACTGATGCAAGATGGGAAGACCACACTTGCCAAGAAACTCGAAAGCGTTCAACGGGCTGCGCTACTTAGCATATGCGGCGCATTAAGATCCACCCCAACCATGGCACTCAATGCAATTTTGAACATAACGCCGGTGGATATTGCCGGTAGGTGCATAGCCGCAAAGGTGGCTATCAGACTCAGAGAATCTGGATTCTTAAAGGAACGCGTATCTGGGCATTTGGATCTCCTCACAAACTTTGACTGCATACCGGATCATGGAGTCGCCATACCGAACTCTGGCGGCTCCTTCTCTGCCCATATACCGACGAGGGAGATATGGGTGGCAAGAAGCTGTTGGAGGAGGGGGGCAGTAAGCTTCTTCACGGATAGGTCAAAGCTTGGGTGGAAGGTTTGTGGAGGAGTCTACTGTCGGGAGCTCTCTATCAACTCCGGTTTCAGACTTCCCGACTACTGTAGTGTATTCCAGGCTGAGGTCGCAGCCATCAAGGTAGCAGCAGATGGAATGCATCCACCTTTAGAGAGTGACCATTCACTCTGATAGTAGAGGGGCAATACTAGCCTTGAACTCATTCACAGTGCGTTCAGGGTTGATCGAAGAATGTCTAACGTCACTATCTTTAGCAGTTAGAGTTTTTGTGTTTAGACTGGTATGGGTGCCGGCCCACAGCGGAATTGCAGATAATTGCAAAGCTGATGAGTTAGCAAGGAAAGGCACCCTATCATTGTTATTGGTGGAATGGAAACGGATTGGTGCTCCTGTATTTTCTTGTGTTCTACTATTATATTATCAGTGTAAATCGAAATTTCGAAATTACCAAAACTGAAGCGAGCGAACCATTATCGTGCCACACGAACTGATGCAGCACGGTGTCCGTAAACTGCACAAATTTTATTGCTGACTTGCGTGGCATTCTTCCCTTTTTCATACAAAATTTTCAAAATAAAGCGAATTTCTTCATTATTTTCACTTATTTTTGAACAGCTGTAACTTCTCTTCAACTTCCCCGAATTTCATTATTTCAAATGAAGCTTAAAATCTAACATTTTCAATACTATATGGTATGGCATAATGTGATTGGTAGCACTGAAGATATACGCCTGCAACTACATCTATTGACAAAATACGAAAAGACTTTTTCGACTACCCAATATTAACTTAAAGTAATTATTAAAATTAATTATTAAAATATATTTATACATGTAAGTAGACATAGCGTGTTAGGAATAATTATTCGTATAACTACGGTTTGTTAATACTGACTTTCAAAATTATTAATAGATAACTGTCTTGTCATTTTTAACGTTAATGGAGGTATTACTTTAAAGCAATAAAAATTTTAAATTTCTTCATAACTTTTGCCACTTTATACTACTGTAAGCTCTTTGTAAGTTTCTGTAATAATTTTCTTGTTTCACACACACATCCAAAAATATCGCAATCCTGTGCCATCTCAGCCAAAGTAACGCCTCCGCTGAAGACCATACCTTTTCGTCGCAACCGATCATGATGAATTTTAAATTTCTTACTTAGCGCTAATTTATCCACACAGTTTCATCATCAGAAAGTATTTTTTTTTTTTAAATAATAAAATGAAAAATATGTGTATTTTGAAATTATAAATAAATATATACAAAATATGCAAAATAATATAAACAAAATACATTACCACGATCGTGTAAGTATATACAAAACACATTTATATATGTATATAAACGTTCTTGGTATTACATAAATATTAAATTGCATATTTAAGTTCTGCCGAGTCGTTGACGGCGGGAAATGTCGAGTCAACACAATACTTCTAAGTAAAGTAAGCTAAGTATAGTTTAAAAACGAACTGATATAAGTATAATCAATAAATAACTAGACGACAAACCCCTCAGTACGGTAAATCTGGGCATTTTTTATTGAAGGAAATACATCTTCTATAAAAATAATAGAAATCCTAACTTGCACGAGTTGCTCGTACAATTCCGGTCGTACATCAATATCGGCCTTTTGTATGGTATTAAACACTGGCCCAGCAATGTCTTGTCGATCAGTATTTATTAAATGCGGTTGGAATAGCGTCTCAAAACCTTTATCACACAACCATCGGATAATTATAATACAGAAAAAAATATTGCAATAGTAAAATTCGTTAGTTGAAAACAATTATTGACAAACAGAGTTGTTTTCAACGCTACTCACTTTTCCATCTCGATGTCATAGGTGAAGGTAAAGTTTCTCTTTTATCATGCACAGTTTGAAATGCAGCGGTTTGATTAAACGTATAATCACCAATTTCAAATTCATAACATTATTAGACTTCGTTTGTCTAACGTTTGCCATGTTAACAGAATTGTGGTGTTTTTTGCCACACCATTTTCCATTGAATACGAATACTCTAAAAGCGAGGGTAGCGGTGATGCCTCATCATCTACCATAAGGTCCTGTAAGTTTTGTTGTGCGACACCAAAAATAGAAGTATTGAGTAAACAAAATTACAATTTTTAGAACTAAAAACAAATTAATCGCGAGCCGATGATCGACAAAAATAAATTTTTTATATAGAAAACTTATCTTACCAGATTCTTCATAAAATTTAGCACGTTTGATGTTCGCAGGCAACGGTGCAATCTCCAAAGAAATTATCAATGTACACATTTCTTTCAGGGCTTGTTAATTTGCAATAAAAAAGTTTTATTTTAAAAAGAATTGCCTTGATTTCTATTTATAGGTAATTTTAAAAGAATTATTCGTTAATATTTATCAAATAAAAATTTACTTGTTGAAATTACTAATTTTTAATTGTGTATTTTCATTTCGTTTTTAACATATTAATATTTCGATAACCTTGAATGTCGATAGTTTTTCTCTCTCTTACTTAGCTTTCTCCCATTCTATTGAAAATTTCGGAAAATGTAAGAGTGTTGGTGAACAGATGGAAATGTTTCAATGTGTTTGTGCAATCTGTTACCTCAGTCAGGCATGGATAATATCAGAGAACGTTTATAATAGAGAAGGTTCACGGCGCGGAGATCGTAAAAATATTTTTGGCTAACTCGGTCGAGATGAGCCAGTTTCACCACTGCCAGCTCGGCAGGAGAAATTTTAATATTTTCCTTTGAACAGAGCGAGCGTGAAATAAAAATTATGCTCAAAACTATATATTGCTCTAACAGACGTATGTTCGCTCTTTTGCTTATATTTTTATATGTTTATATGCAAAAATGTGTGTTCGTATGAATTCTTTTTGTGCATATTAATGAATACATTTGAATTAGATTACTTTTCAGGGCAATATTCGTAGTTACATACGTATGTATATAATAAACTATTATAATATTAGTTAAAAAATTAAATATATTACAATAGTGATAAATGTACATTAATCGTACATTTTATCATTCAAAACTTATCTATGTATCACATGTTTCATGACCATATGTGTTYATGTTCGCTTTCGCGAATTCAAATCATATTATCACATCAATTATAACGTACGCCCTGCTCATATGTACATAAATATGCTCGCATGACATTGGCACACAAATAATGCATATACAATTACATTAGATATGCGTTCATATGTAGATATGTCACCCGCAAAGACTACAAACATTGCTTTACATAAACAACAATCGTTTATATCGTTATATGCGTACATATGTAGATATGTGCGTATGACATTCCCATGCAAATAATCCATACACAACATAGATATGTATGTTACTGGCATATACTACAAATATTGTTCTACAAAAACAACAAACGTCCCAAATAGCATCAGCAGCGTCACAAGTCAATATGGCAGATAAATAGTCGATGCCCAAATTGTAGAAAAGTACACAACAACAATATTTTCATTCATGAACGCAAGCGACTTTCAACAGGCAAACTTGCTTCATTCATAAAAACAAACACCATGACATCTCCCAGAGCATGCCTTTGCCTACAAGCGTCTTTTCGCGGCGATGGCAAAAGCTAAAAATCATAAATTGAACAATTTCTGATATTTGAAGGAAAAAGTGACAACCCCGCAAATATCAGTATTCAAATATATTAGAATAAAATTGACAACGTAGATTATTTGTCGATTTTTCAGTCTAGAAATGTGCCAAAGAAAATATTCAATATTCTTCCTCTGATTTATGTGTACAGCGAATCCCGGTTAAGTAGTACTCCGCTTAAATGAAAATCATCCCTCTTAACTGCCCATATTATCCTTACTGCATCTCACGGTTTGTTTGTTGCAATACGTAGAAATTATTGTTTTAAGTACCACTCGCTTAAGTATCCGCACTCGCCTATGTGCCATATTATATTCCTATTTTTAACAAACCACAAAAATATGTATCTTACATTGTTGCACATAACCGGGATTGACTGTATCTGTCAAGGAATGTAAAAAATATTTTTAGGCGGCTTGCAAAATTCTGCGTCGATATGTATACAACTTCACACACAAACATACATATATACGCTGGTTTCTTGGCGAAGGTGTACAGCGGCAAGGGAAGCGGAGACAATCGGCAGCTGTTGGTTTATTTTTTTTCGCACAGCTCGGATTTTCTACCAACAATACAATGTTGTGACGCATTGTCGCCACATTGACTCTATAATAAAAAGTGAGCTTCGCCATTGGCTGACCGTGTGAACGGAGATTAGGCATGAAGCATTGAGTGTACATATTTACATAAATATGTTGCATATAGACAAATTTACAAACATTATGCGTATGGTCTGTCATATTTTTTACATGCACACATAATTATATGTATGTATATGAGCACATGTGCGACATGTGCTAGATCTTTTAAGATGATATCAAAACTTTTWAGGTAAATGTATAAATTTAAAACTAATTACCTTAGCTTGTGTCAATTATTTGGATAATAATACAAACTTTACTCTATTATATATTTTTAATGATTTTATAGAATCATCATGAAATACATATGTACATAGATACATTTTAATGTACATACATACTTATGTACATATATACTAAGTATATGCTGTGATACCAAATATATACGGATCAAATGTATATAAATTATGTGCCGAGTCGGTTGCGCATAGAAAATAAACGAATCTCTAGACGTAAATTTGTTTACATTGGAATTAGCATTATTTTTCTCATTTAACACAGAAAATACTCAATTCTGCTATTTTCGTGGTGAAACACGCTTATAATTTGTCTGTGGTGAGACTGTCTCATCTCTGCCGAGAACCCCTTCGAAAAGTTACGATATTTGAAACGTCAACCTTCTCTATAATAAACGTTCTCTGATAATATGATACGAGATTCTGGCATTCTTTCTCATGTGCGGAACACAATGCTCACGACAGACTGCAGCAGCACGACAGTGAACTGAAAATGGCGTTGTGAACGTTTGTGAGAGGGCAGCAACATAACAATGGCCGGCATGTACATAAAACAACTCAGTTGTCCATTTTGCATGTACACAGTTTCGTTGTGACCATACTAATACCTTGCACTTCAATGAAATTTTAATATTTTGTTCAAAGTGAAATTTTTAAGCAAAAAATAGGTAAATTTATTTGTTTTAAATTATCAATTGCTATTATAAATGATGTAACAAAGCCATTACATGCTTTTATTTGTAAAATAATGTCAGGTTTGTTAGAGCTTTGAGTAATTTTACATTTTACATATTAGTGGCATCACCACTCTACCTCATCTCTCTATCTTCCATTCTACTGTCAACTCTACTGTCGTTGGCTAATATAGGATCAAATTGAAGTTAGCGAGAACGACAACTGTCGGCCTGCAGTCGTGTAGTCGTGCAGCTATCAAAATAGGTCCGTCCATAAGAACGTGTGTATTTTATTATTTGACAGATGTATTCCACACATAATATTTCTCTCAAACGTGTTCCCTGATTATTTGACAGCGAAGGAGATCAGGGAATTTCGATCAGCTGATTTCAGAAGAGGCGAGATGCCAGAGTAAACCGCTAGAATTACCTAACGAAATTAGTGTGAAATGAAATTTCATTGAACTGTGCGAACATATAAATTAATGTTTTTGCATTTTAGCGTTTATATACGTATGCATTTTCAAAGTGTTTAATTTAGTGTTTTTTGTATAATTTATTAAATACCCAATCTAATATTTTTCAGCAGTGGCATCATTGGCAAATGTTATAAAAAATGCGAGTTTTGACAGCTCCCTCTCGAATCGAGTCTCCTATTATATTATCCATGCCTCAGAGATAAAAAGTTGCCTAACTTATTTCAGGGTCAGAGCGCCTCAAAATAAACGTTTTTTTATAACATTTTTCATTGTGGCCAAATCGAACAAAATAAGAATTTTTTCGCATTTAAATTAAAACACCCAACATTTATTACGATTGCAAATTATTATACTTTTAATATGTATATGGCGAAACTATTTAAATATTTTTACTCCATATACAAATAATTGACTTTTGAACATTCAATACTTAATAAGGGCATAAGCGTGTTAGCTCTCAATTGGTAAAAGGTTTAAATAATTTAGTTGAAAATTAATACTATGATGCATCACTTGACAAAACATTTCATGAAATACATTTATATTTCGTGTTTTCTTTTTCGTTGTTTTACATATTATGTAGTGGTCTAGAGCAAGGCAACCCCTCCGTTTACATATTTTTCTTTTTAAGATTTCATTGTGGCCATCCCATGTTTCCAATTGTTAAACGTCAAAACCTCGTGAATTTTGACAGCTGATCGAGTTCAGGACGTTTTGACTTTAGCAGTTGCTCTCTCACTTCCAATGGGAGAGGAGTTGGATTGTTGTTGTTCACTTTTGGGTACGTTAAACTATTTGTTAATTTTGTCCATAGAGAGGGAAAGAGTAACACATCGCTCTTTAATGTACTACCTGGTTTGTTATGATTTCTTTTAAAAGATGGCATGCATTGGTTGTCAAATCAGTTTACAGTCTGTTGATGGTAACAAATACTTTTGTTTGCGAATAGGTTACCTATGTGCTATACATAAAAAGTATTTGTTACCCAAGTTTCTGTTAGCGGTATTATTTTAGTTAGCAGTTTGTTAAATTTAACATGTAAACATGTTAGCGTTTTTGTTACCTATTTTTTAGCAGTATATGTTACCACGATTTACTCCATATTGTTGATAATTAAGAAACGAAAATTAATTGGTGAAATTCTAGTTTGAATGAAAAAACGAAAATTTCTATGTTAAATATATAGAAAACTATAATAAAAAAGCGAAACCTTAGAGTTAAGCTACAGCGCCTGGCTTGAGGGAGGATTTTTTTGCCAATCACTAACATTTCCAGGGGCAAGAGTTGATAAAAATTCCAAAGTGTTTTTGAAGAACCCTAATGTACATGTATAATGTTTATGATACTTGAAACTAATACAAACTACTTAAAATTAATATATACTACTTTAACCTAGTATAATATATCCTGCTCAGTCCTGAGAGCGGCCTAAGTGCTAAAATTTGTTTAAAAAAAAAACTTTTTTATGCTTTGCATACTTTCATTTGAAGAAAAAGTTTGTTCCAGGCCATAAAGGATAACAGGACTCCAAGATAATAAGTACAAGAACATTAATGATAAATTTTTACTTCAAATTACGTTAGAGAAACGATAAATCTTCAAATTAGATGTTTTTAAATTAAAAAATGTAATAAATTAACCCTTCGTTGCATGATTTAATTTCCGTGAGAATAAAAATTTTTTTGAATAAAATTTTTAATGTGGGCTATTATAAGATGACAAATTTGAAATTTTATGATTGTCGTGTTTCTAGCAACAGAGTTACGTAACATTGCACGTATGCAATATCATGCAGCAAATCTAATAAATTTACAAGGAGGTTACTAAATGGATATGTTCTTTATTTTATTGAATAAAAGTGGACAGAAGTAAACTCATTACTTTTACAATAAATTTAAGTTTATTCTAAAAAAATTTGAAGGTAACGATTGTATTATCTCTTCAATAAACTGCAGATATGTTTATGAAAGTTGTCCACGTTTGCATATTTAAGGGATTTTTCGTGTGCTTTCTTCACCGTAATATCTCGTCTAGAAGATTTACATTGGGAATTCGGATCCGACGAACTGTTCCGAATGAGTAAGTTTCACGTTTGCATAGGTGCCAAAAGATGTGTAGTAATTTCAAAAAAAAAAATAAAAAATTTAGTTCTTTTATGGGGGAATATCCCTTATATATATCGGGACTTGATCCCAAATCAATTTCCTTAGGAAGTCTATTGATGCTGTTGTTTTGGGCCAAATCATACAACATTTATTTTTTTTTCGAATTTATTCAGTGACATAGTGTCTTGTATTCATTTCATGCCTACTGTTGGCGTCCAATATTTTCGAATATTTAGGATTTGAACAATAGACATCACAATACATATCCATAAAAACTTTTTCAGATCTTGTTTGTCTATATCATTAATTTGGCTCTTTCTGACAAGTGCATAAATTTTCATGAGATCATCTGATCATCCTGCGTCTATATAACATTAACTTCTTTAAAATTATGTATTGATTGCTTCTTCCTTCTTCCTAGTAATTCAAAATTTGCTTCATCAGTGAATCATCACCATCATCTAAATACTCATATTTGATTTCATCCCAGTTTTCATGCGTATTCTGGGAAGTTTCATGCACCCGGCGACAATATGAGCTCCTACAAGCTTTTTGTATTCAGAAGGGGTTGAGCTTAAACTGTGGTTGTTTTGAAGAGTGGACATATTACTTTTTTCTGAAACAAAGCTCCAAAAGTTATCGTCTAAATACTCACAAAAATAATTGAAAGGTGCCCACATCTGTCTAGCTTCAACGTCCCGTTCATCATCATTTGAGCATCGACGAGAATTAACAAGATTTTTTTAAACTAATTTTAAACGTCTGGGCACGATTCGGATTACTTCGGCGGAGGGGTAAAAAAACCGAATTTCCGTATAAATGGGGTATGTTCGGATAGGGGAGCTTCTCCAGAGGAGGAATATCCAAAAATAATTAAAATTTTCACGATTAAAATTTCAAAAATATGCACTAATAACACAAGGTATTTCTCTATCTTCCATTAAATTTATTCACGTTTTTCACTCTGTATATTTAAATATACTCTCTAAACATTGAAATAAGTTCACAGTTCAATTTTAGTTTGTAATATTTCCCCTAAATTTATTAATTTAAAAATCACTTAGCGAACTCGGCGTTGAAAAGGTTAGATTGTTTACAATTATGAGGAAAACGAGCCTTGCCACATCTTAAACACCAAATATGTAGGATTCTTAACGATTTTTCTTTGTTTGTTTTTTTGCGTGATTCTTTTTTCTACATTAATTATAATAAAAAATACTTTCTAACATTTTTTAAGTTATAATTGAGTTGTGAAAACTTTTTCCACATATTATACATTTTACWTATAGTATGTATATGTATAATATGTGATTTATATTTAATAAAYACATATAATTAAARCTCTATGATAATATAGWATTATAAAATGTATATAATATCATGTCGGGATGACTGAAGTACTTTAAAAAAATAACCCTGGTCCAGCGAATACCCGGGGTGACTGAAGTACTTTCGCGTCACCCCTTTTACACCTTTCTGCGTTAAAAATAAAAAAATATACTGAGTTTTTGTTATAAAGTGGTTAAAGAAATCGGAATTGTGCCAAAATATTAAATAATAATAATAATAACTTATGTTCCCATATATACTCAAAAGCAAAACACTTTTGTGAGATAAAAATTCTGAATATTTTTAGTTTTCGTTAAGGGTTTAATGAAAAATGAAATAGTTTTTGAGCTTTTATAATGAATTATTGATGTATAAACTATTTATTTTATTAAATTGACTAAAAAGTATATTAAAACTTTTTAAAATTGTAGAAACACGAAGTTTTAATTAATAATTTACACATGCAAAATACTTTTGTGATTCACTGTATATATATAATTACCGCATAAGTCAGTTTTTGAGATACTTGCATCTAAAGTTCAGGAATTCAAATAATGAATGTTGTATTCTTACGAAAATTTTATACTTGTGTAACTTGTTGCTACACATGTATTATAATAGTTTTCCTCAACGAAATAAAAATAAAAATTTAAATACTAAAATACATATATGTATAATAGGAGGCTTCTCTTGCTCTTGCAAAACACTTGCACGGTGCACGAATTGCTGAAGTTTCCTCTTGGAGCAACGGCATAAGAACAAACACACGCAGAAAATTATTTGCAATGGCTGTAAAGTCAGTTTTTGAGACACTTACATCTAAAGTTCAGAAATTCAACAAATTAAAATGCGTGTTTCTCCAATTTATAATGAATTTGACACTTATATTTTTAACTTTTATATCCACTAACACATTACTAATTCGTTTCTAACCATTTATTTTATATTAAATAGTGCAAAAGTAACTTGTATTCAATATTTAACTTTTGTTAAATTATTTTCGTTCACACAACAAAAGGGTTGCATTCTAACCAAAGAGCTGCAACGAGTATGATGAAATCAGAACAAACAGTCGTGCAAAAACAAAATCAAATCAATTCAGCTCAGCATAGACAACATTGTTAATCAATTCGAGTAGCCGCCAGCGTCAACTGATTTGATGCAAGATGTACAATCTATTCGTCGGCAATCACGATCGAGTAAACGGTATGGGGTTCTTTGGGTAAACTATAAGTAAATCTACGAGTAAATCTATGGGTAAATCTATAAGTTCAGCAAACAACTGCTTGACTGATTTGAATCATGTGTGGCAAAAAATGTATCAGCTTCGAAAATTTGCGCATGTTACAAATATTCGACAATGGAAATTTCATCGAGTACGTACGTACATATATACATACATTTCTTGTATGTATGTACTCGATGGAATTTCCATTATACATATAACATATGTATATACACATGCATATATGTACACACAAACATATGTATTTCAAATAGAACAGAAGTGCCCGACTAAATCAGTGATGATATACAAACCGAACGCTGTCGATCATTTCAATCGTTAAAGCAGGAGTTTGCATCACCTCGGGTATTTTCTGCTGATGCGAACATTCATAAACAAATCAGGTATAAGCTGATCGCTAGAGATTCAAAGTTGTTCTCTATCGCTGATTTGAATGCAAATGGTGCGCTTCGTGTACATGAATCGAACTGACAGAATCAGACAAATTTATTACTCGTTGCAGTTCTCTGATTCTGACTTATAATCTCTGTTACCTTTACAGAAGAAGATTAAAATGATTACTTTATTATTTATTTATTGAATTACTTTGCATGTTTGTTAAATTTTACTGGGATGTTACTTGTTATGTAAGTTGTTTTTTTTTTAACTGTTTAACATGATTAAAGAATTGCTTAAATTTTGCGTGCAAAAGGATACAGTCCAGCAAATGTGCAACTAAATTTCTAAAATTTGACATTTCGATTACTTAAAATACCGAAGTTCAAAATACCGACAAATCAAAACACTAGCAAATAGTCGTTATTACGTTATACACTCTTATATTTTTTTTTTTTAATTTAACATTTGGTTAGTGGTGTTTTCACCTTTGGGATCTCTGGGAACCATATTAAGTGTAGTACCTTATTTTAAAAGTTTGTTTGTCTGTATTTTGATTCGTCGGTATTTTGATTGCCGGAATTTTATATTGCAAGATTGTCGACATTATGTTATCCACCCGTCAGATTCATATACAACATGGTTTTATATTTATAGTGTCACGCATACTATACTTATTTATTACCGTAAATTAAATAACTTTAGTAGAATTTTTTCAGTGTCCACCACGTTTTAAACATTTATTTTTTACGTCCACCACGTTCTTTGATTTGTAGATGTATAGTGGCACCACTAAGTAAATTATAAAATGCCATAGTATTACTATCCTTGAAGAACATTCCCTGAAATGAAAAACATAAATGAAAATACACAAATATTTAAGATAATCACAAGAAAACTCGATTGACCAATATAAAATTAAATCTACGTTATAGGTATGTATATGACGCTTTCGACAGATGAATTTATGCGAAAAATTATAAACTGCTATAACTTAACTCACAAATTGAAATGCATTATCTAAGATATCAGAACAAAAATAGTGCCTTAAAGCCCTGCCGCCTCACTTCCAAAAATAGTAAAAATCGGTTCATATATTTTCATGCCAAAACCAAATATGTGAACTAAATGTCTATGACTGCTTTTTCTGGATGTAATGTAATCGGGTTCGTACTTGACCTAATCCTTTAAACCTGACAAAGATATTTTTATACTCTCGCAACAATGTTGCTAAAGAGAGTATTATAGTTTTGTTCACATAACGGTTGTTTGTAAGTCCTAAAACTAAAAGAGTCAGATATAGGGTTATAT
>NW_017537034.1:1895880-1904027 GCF_001853355.1 Bactrocera latifrons | reverse complement strand
AAGTACACAAATTGATCTAATCTAATTAATTTACAGCAAAATAAAAAAATATGTAAATGACGGATAATGACATCTCGATTATCACTTTATCATCCGAGAGTATAAAATGTTCGGTGACACCCGAACTTAGCCCTTCCTTACTTGTTGAATATATATTTATATAATCGTCCCCCACTGATGCTTTAAACCTGACAATTTAAGGGAACACATTCTTAAACATAATCAGCCTTATCGTAAATTTCGGCATTCTTCAAAGAAAAATGCACAAATTTTTTTTTCTTATCGTGATCTTCATATGAGGAAAACCTCTCATATTCGAACATTTTCGATAAACGTAAACGATTTTTCTCACGCGAAGTCATGGGAACCACTATCAATAAAATTTAAGCATAATTACTTGACTCTATATACTATATATAAACAAAATATAGTTGGCGTTTATGGTTCCCGGCGGACCGGAAATTCTGATAAAGCAAAGTGTTCAAAAACAACGACAAAGTACAAGGTGCTTTCCAAAGTAAACAGGACTTTTTGAATCTAGCGCCCCCCGGTGGTGCCAGCTATATGTCGACTGGTGCGTTAGAATCTGCTATGTGAAGCTATTCCGTTTTAAGTATCAGTATGTTTGTGGTTTCGGTGCGAAAATGAGCTTCGAACAAAAAATCAACATTAAATTTTGTTTTAAAATTGGTAAATCTTTTACCGAAACGTTTCAATTGATGAAACAAGTTTATGGCGAAGATTGCCTATCCTGTAGCAGAGCGCACGAGTGGTTTCAACGTTTTCAAAGTGGTCATTGAAACTGTGCGTAAATTTATCAAAAATCAACCGAAATCATTATTGAAGTTCATGGAACTGGAATGAAACATCTTACGAAAGGTGTGTGCACGGTTTGTTCCGCACAAATTGACTGACGACCAAAAATTGCTCAAAATCTAACATTCGATTCGACGCTTGTGACCGATTATTTGACCAAAAATTACATTTTAACCATTAGTCATTCTTCCTTTTCGGAAAAATGCATTTGCCTATGAAAGGAAAGCGTTGTTGTTTGTAATATTTATGAATTGTTTTTTTTTTCCAATATTTTCACTGCTAGCAATAACATGTGACATGAAGTAAATGACCGATTCCAATTACTTTGGCGGTCGGTTAAAAAACACGAATTTCGGTATAAATGGGGTATGAACGGATAGGGGAGCTTCTTCAGAGGAGGAATATGCAAAAATAATGTTGCTTACTCTTATTATTTTAAAAATATTTTCGATTAAAAATTCAAAAATTTTTATGAATATCACTTAGTATTTCACAATTTTTCACTGAATTTTTTCACTTTGTATATTTAGATATACACTGTAAAACTTTGAAATAACTTCATATTTCACTTTTATTTTGGTATATTTTAGCTAAATTTATTATTTTAAAAATCATTTAGCACACTCATCAACACCAAATTTCGCATGATTCGTTTTTCTATATTAACTATAATAAAAAATAGTTTCCAATATTTTTCAAGGTATAATTGAGTTGTGAACACTTTTTCCTTATACATGTACATATAATGTGTAATTTATATTTAATATACACAAACGAGTAAAACTATTATAATATTATAAAATGTATATCATATCGGGGTAACTGAAGTACTTTCACGTAGTACTCCTTTCTGCGCTGGCCGCCACTGGCCGCTGTTTAAAAAAATAAGACTGGTCGAGCCAATACTCAGGGTGACTGAAGTATTTTACGTAGTACTCCTTGAAAAATTTAAAGTATTGAGTAAGTATATTACGTAATAAAATATTATTATTTAATACTACTTGGTTATTAAACTTAAATAATAAAATATCCACACGCGTGGAAAGATTTTAATTTGAAGTAAAATTTATAGACGCTAGTTTTTATTGGAACTAAGATTGCTAAATAAGGAAAGAAGAATTATAGCGAAAAAGAGAAATTTCAGCGACCTGCTCATATTTGCTTATTATCATATGACAGCGCTCTATTTCCTCATAATTGTTAGCACGTAAATGATGCTCACTACGAGTGTAAAAAGTAATTTTTAAAATATAATTTTTTTACATATAAAACTTGCAAAAAGTGTAAATTGTGAATTTGTTTAAATTCTTACAATTTAATTAAATAAATTTGAAATGAAAATGTGCATAAAGTGTGTTAAATATGGTTTAAATGTTCGAATTTTGAGAATAATTGAACTTTAAACTCGAATATCTAGTAATTTTTGCGGTACAGACTTCCTCTTTCCAAAGGTACCTTCAGATCGCGGCGCCAAAGAAATCGGAATTGTGCTAAGTAAATAATTAAAACATATTTTAGTTAAACGGAACGGAAAACTAGTACTATGGTTAATTCTATTTTATCGTCCGTAACTGTACATATATGTACATATGCATGCCCATATATTAATGTAGACCAATGCGCGAGTTAAGGAACGCAATAGTCCCCAAAACCTCGGACAACATTGAAAATTGAAAAATCCTGAAATATTGGACAGTTAATTATCCAGTAGGAAGAAGCAAAGATGGTCCAATTCCAAGCATAAGTAACTGCATTGATGGTAATTATAAACAAGCAACAAGAGGAATTTATTGAGATTATCCTCAATCGAAAAGTAAAAACAGGGCAAGCCAAAAAGAAAAATGGTTGTTGAATTCTAGAAAATTGACGCTAATTAAACACTAAATTATAAGAGAGTAGAAAGCATCATAAGAAACATGCAAAAACAATAATTTACTATTATGATATAAAAAGGTATTAACTATAAACATAAACAATTAATCAAACACATACAATAGTTAATTATTATAAGCCGACTTCAAACCTAGATGTTTTGAAATGAGGACATTTCATTTTAATAAAGGGGAGAGTTAAGGAACGTATTCCTTATAATAGTAACAAACATCAAAACCTTTTGTTTCAGTAAACAGAATTAATAAAAACAACCTTGAGTTGGAACAATTGAAATGCACTATCACTACAACAAACAAGTATCAAAATAACATTAAGTTTGAATACCACAACAACCTTACCTTAAAACAAAGCAAATATATCTAAGCAAATAATATATATGTATGTCGGAGCGGTGGTACTTGTATTTTGTATGTCAGTGTACATGCGTATGTCGGAGTGTTAATATTTTGTAGGTAACTGTGTGTCGCAGATCATTATTTGAAATAGGCGACGCATTGGCGGCATATATTACGGTACTATAGATTGTAAATACGCAAATAAGCATGGTAGCAGGAATATAGAAACCGTTACTGAGTAAGGTCTGATCGTATTCTGCCAGCAGAGAGAAGAGAGGCAGGAACCGTTTGCTACTTTTAGAGCAATGAAGAGATGCGCAATAATTAGGCGCAATGTCCGCGCAGAATCAGTTCGAAAGTAATAAAGAGTACACATTTCGGTGAAGCTCCAAATATATTTTGTTGACTCATTCTTACTTGTGGTAAAAATTAACTTGTGCACATGCAGTATATTGATAAAATCATGATTTGAACTTCTGAATGCGCATAAATGAACAAATACTTGCGCATCAGAGAGCTGCAAAGAGTATGATTAAATCAAAAGAAACTTCTTCTTCTTCTTAATTGGTGTAGACACCGCTTACGCGATTATAGCCGAGTTAACAACAGCGTGCCAATCGTTTCTTCTTTTCGCTACGTGGCGCCAATTGGATATTCCAAGCGTAGCCAGGTCCTTCTCCACTTGGTGCTTCCAACGGAGTAAACGTCTTCCTCTTCCTCTGCTTCCCCAGGCGGGTACTGCGTCGAATACTTTCAGAACTAGAGTGTTTCGTCCATTCGGACAACATGGCCCAGCCTGCGTAGCCGCTGTCTTTTAATTCGCTGAACTATGTCAATGTCGTCATATATCTCATACAGCTCATCGCTYCATCGAATGCGATATTCGCCGTAGCCAACGCGCAAAGGGCCGTAAATCCTTCGCAGAACTTTTCTCTCGAAAACTCGCAACGTCGACTCATCAGTTGTTGATATCGTCCAAGCCTCTGCACCATATAGCAGGACGGGAATTATGAGTGGCTTATAGAGTTTTGATTTTGTTGGTCGAGGGAGGACTTTGCTTCTCAATTGCCTACTCAGTCCGAAGTAGCACCTGTTGGCAAGAGTTAACCTGCGTTGGATTTCCCGGCTGACATTTTTGGTGGTGTTTCCACTGGTTCCAAGATAGACGAAATTATCTACCACTTCAAAGTTATGACTGTTTGTTTGATGACAGGATATATCTCGTCTTGCCCTCGTTCGCTGCCAGACCTATTTGTTTTGCTTCCTTGTCTTGTCTGGAGAAAGCAGAACTAACACAGCAGCTGTACACTCTTACAGAAGATGGTACCTTCTCTATTTAGTTCTGCAGCTCGAACTATTTTCTCCAGAAGCAGGTTGAAGAAGTCGCATGATAAGGAATCGCCTTGTCTGAAACCTCGTTTGGTATCGAACGGATCGGAGAGGTCCTTCCCGATCCTGACGGAGCTTTTGGTGTTGCTCAACGTCAGCTTACACAGCCATATTAGTTTTGTGGGGATACCAAAAACAGACATCGCGGCATAAAGGCAGCTCCTTTTCATGCTGGCGAAAGCAGCTTTGAAATCGACGAAGAGGTGGTGTGTCGATTCTCCTTACACGGGTCTTTTTCACGATTTAGCGCAAGGTGAATATCGGGTCGGTTGCTGATTTGCCAGGTTTAAAGCCACACTGATAAGGTCCAATCAGTTTGTTGACGATGGACCTTTAATCTTTCACCCAATACGCTCGATAGGACCTTATATGCGTGTTGAGGGGGCTAATCCCACGGTAGTTGGCGCAGATTGAGGGGTCTACTTTTTTATGGATTGGGCGTATCACGCTTTCGACCATATTTTACAAAGAAGCTGATGCATGCTCCTTATCAGTTCTTCGCCGCCGTGTTTGAATAGCTGGGCCGGCAATCCATCCATTTTCAGCCGGGTAATTACTATTCGAACTTCTTCCTGGCTGGGCAATGGAACGTCTGCTCCATCGTCATCGATTGGGGAATCGGGTTGGCCTTCTCCTGGCGGTGTGCGTTCACTGCCATTCAGCAGGCTGGAGAAGTGTTCCCTCCATAATTTAAGTATGCTCTGGGTATCGGTGAATAGATCACTTTTGGGGATTCTACAAGATAATGCTCCGGTCTTTAAACCTTCTGTAAGCTGCCGCACTTTTGCGTAGAATTTACGAGCATTACCCCTGTCGGCCAGCTTATCAAGCTCTTCGTACTCACGCATTTCGGCCTCTTTCTTTTTCTGTCTGGAAATGCGTCTCGCTTCCCTCTTCAACTCTCGGTATCTATCCCATCCCGCACGTGTTCTGTTCGATCGTAACGTTGCGAGGAAGGCAGCCTGTTTTCTCTCCGCTACGACACGGCCTCCTCTCGTACCAGCTGTTGTCTTGCACTTTCCGAAAACCAATGGCTTCGGTTTCAGCTGTACGTAAAGAGTTTGAAATGCTGTCCCACAGTTCCCTTATACCTAGTCGTTGACGAGTGTTCTCAGAGAGGAGTGCAAGCCGAGTAGAAAATCGGTCCGGTGTCTGTTGTGATTGCAGCTTTTCGACGTCGAACCTTCCTTGCGTTTGTTGCGAGTGGGAATTTTGGCTGCAACAAGATAGGGGTCCGACGACGGCGCTGTCGATCATTTGAATCATTGAAGCATGAGTATGTATAAATTCGGGTATTGTTTACTAATGCTAACGTTCATAAACAAATCACGTTTAAGCTGATCGCTAGGGATTCAAAGTTGTTCTGTATCGCTGATTTGAAGACAAACGGTTCGATTCGTGTACATGAATTAGTAAGTAATAGAATACAATAATATTTATTAAAGAAATAAATTGTGTAAATCCAAACAAAATAATAGAAGTTCAAGTTGACTATAATTATTACTTTGCATGCACTCACACAAATTAGCAAGATTATACTCATATCAATAAATATGATTGTATATAAACCTATAAAAATATAAGCCATAAGGCCAAATATGAAAGGAATTTTGCACTGATCTTGTAACACCAAAAGTGACGTTCCAATGTAAAAGATCATATATGGGAAAAAATTGTATATACAAAAACATTTGGAAGAAGCTAATTGCCTAGAATGCTGTGACAATATTAAACGTTTGTTTTTTAAATATTTTAAAACTTTCTGAAGGTTGTTTTTTCCATATGAATTGCTCCATCGCATTCAGTAAAAATTTAATAAATCCCTTTAAAGTAATATATAGCGMCCAGCAGCCTCCAGGAATTATTCAGGTTGCTAGACCTTGGTGGCCATATGTGATATATATATGTAGAAGAGGACACAATAGACCCTAGGTCACAGTACAATACCTCAGTATCAAATATCTATCAAAAGTAATGTATTAAACAGCAAATTCAAAAACTTGTAATTCTAGTCCCAATTCTTTTAGAAGCGGGATTAAGGCTGGGGGATTGATAAGAGAGCGAGTATTGCTGCCTAGCTCCTTGAGACCGCACTGCTCCTTTGTTGGCGACTCGAGAGAAATGGCAAGGCATTGCGTGAGCTGGGAGCATTTACATAGCCGT
The DNA here is from genome assembly GCF_001853355.1 of Bactrocera latifrons. Taxonomy (NCBI): domain Eukaryota; kingdom Metazoa; phylum Arthropoda; class Insecta; order Diptera; family Tephritidae; genus Bactrocera; species Bactrocera latifrons. The sequence continues at coordinate 1,897,431 of NW_017537034.1, read as the reverse complement.
AGAGGCTAGTTTCTGAGTTGTGCGTCGCCAGCATGGTACCACATAACGTGCGGTCCATTCTTTTAGTCTTACGGCCTCAGCAGCTCTTTAGATGGCTCCATCCATTGCAGCTTATCTTTCGAAGTGGAGTTTCAATGTAGCCTGTAAATTACATTGCACTTTAAGTTACAATGCTTGCAACATGTATGCTAATACTGTAACAAAAAAATGATGTTTCCGCAACAAGAATTTTATATATATTAAAGAAAATATATGAACGATTATATAAATTAAAGAAGTGTTCCTGGTACCAATTAAGCTGATAAAAAAAAAAAAGTGAATAAGCTGAAAAAGAATATGTGGCTCCCTCACTGTAATATCCGAGTCATATAATATATACGGTCATATAATATTTGTATTATTTTTTTAAATAGACGCTACTAACCTCATATGAAATTTTCTGTTTAGCAGGTGGCATTCCAGTTTCATCTTGAATCTTCGCTTTTAAATTTGAAACAGTATCTGTGAGCGATAATGAAAATGCAATTGTTTGCCCATTTAATTTCCATTCCGACTTGTCAACAACATTAGGAATTTGTATTTGAATAGTAATGGGGCTCTGCAAAAGAAATTTATGTAATTAATAATTAAGATATGTAGAGTTAATCATTATTTTATTAAATTTATCGATTTGGTGAAAAAAATATATACATTCGTATATTTACTGTTTTTAAAGAAATACCTTGTGTTTCGATATGAACTCTTCTTCTGGAATCAGATTGTCTTCTGATCGGATTTTTTTATTCGGTGGCTCTTCATCTACTGTCATTAGTGGAAGGGGCATCATTGTTTGATCCATTATATTTGGTACGGATGGCATTTGTGGTGGTCCACCGGATTGTATAGGCATATAACCACCTACGGGATATGGTGGAGCTGAGAGTTTTTCATTATTAAAGCAAATTTATGAATTTTACATATTGCATACCCAACATTGGGGGCGGTGGTCTCATTGGCATCATCATTACTGGTGCAGAAGGTGGCATATTATGCGGAGATGGCTGAGGGTGTGCTTGCTGTTGTGAGGATTGCTGTGATTGATGATGATGGTGAGACACAACATGATGTCCAAGTTGGGAATGACCTTTAATCGATGCTTGATGTGATAGTGGTGGAGCCGATAAGGAAGGTTTGTTGCTAACTGGTTTAGGTCCAATCTTTTCTTTTTCTTCATCTGGAAGAAGGCCTTTTACCTATATTTGAATTTTGAGTTATTTAAATAATTATTAAATATATACTTATAGATATATATATATATATATACAGAGGCTGATATATATATATCTGGCCTAGGCAACACTAAGTTTTGCCAGGTGCAATCTGACACTCTTATACACATCTAGATGTGTATAAGAGACAGCAATTGTTGTTCATCGAGATAAAGATCTGCTTCATATATATATATATATACAGAGGCTGATATATATATATCCTGTCTCTTATACACATCTAGATGCGTAGATTCTCAATTGCCTACTCAGTCCGAAGTAGCACCTGTTGGCAAGAGTTAAC
>NW_017537034.1:1890172-1895854 GCF_001853355.1 Bactrocera latifrons | reverse complement strand
AGGCTGATATATATATATCTGGCCTAGGCAACACTAAGTTTTGCCAGGTGCAATCTGACATTTCCATTGGAAAGTTTGACATTTTTTAGCATAACATCACTAAGAGCGTTTTTTCATTTAATCGTGAATTGTTTTATTTACAAGAAATTAAAAGATTCATCTCGGCCAAAAAATGGAATTAACTCGTGAACATTTTCGTGCGATCATTTTTCACAACTTTCGACGTGGATTATCACGACAAGAGTGCATCAATGAACTAAAATCTTTGTATGGCTATGAAGCACCATCCTATAGCACTGTGAAAAACTGGTACAACGAATTCAATCGTGGCCGACGCTAGCTCAAAGACGAATTCCGTGAAGKTCGTCCAAAACCAGCCGTTGTGCCAGAAAACATCGATGCCGTACGTGAACTGATAATGCAAGACCGTCATGTAACATACCTTCAAATAGAGGCATGCCTATGCATTTCTCCCACCAGCATACATTCGATATTGCATAAACACCTGGCAGTAAAAAAGATTTGTTCTCGTTGGATCCCGCACAATCGCTCAAAAAAATGCTCATGTGGATTGGTGTAAAGAAATGCTGAAAAAATACGATCGCGGTGCTTCAAAAGACGTTTATAATATTGTCACAGGTGACGAATCATTTATCTATGCGTATGAGCCCGAAACAAAACAGCAATCGACCGTGTGGGTCTTCCAAGACGAGCCAAATCCAACGAAAGTTGTTCGTGGAAGAAGCACTTCAAAGCAAATGGTCGCCTGTTTCTTCGGCAAAACTTGTCATGTGGCGACTGTTCCGCTTGAGCAACGTAGGACGGTCTATTCTGAGTGGTACTCCACCATTTGTTTGCCTGAAGTCTTCGGAGAAATTCGAAAAACGAACAAGAGAAGACGAATCATTGTGCACCATGACAATGCGAGCTCTCACAAAATAATGCGTGGTCAACGATTTTCGTCGCCAGAAGATGCTATTGAAGCATTCAAAAACTATGTTTTGGAGGTGTTTCAATCGGAGTGGAAAAAGTGCTTCGAAAATTGGTTTGAGCGCATGCAAAAGTCTATATCTCTTGATGGAGAATATTTTGAAAAACAATAAAAACCATTTTCGTTGATAAATATTCCTATTTTCATTATTAGACCAGAAATATATATAACAGACCTCGTATACCTTATGAATTTGATGAATCTGGTCTTCTAAAGTAATATTAGCTCGAGCCGCTCGTGTTGCTGCCTCCACGCTTGATGTATGCCCATCCCAAGTGACGCGATCATCTTTCTTTATTTCCTCTTCACCCAATTTCTTTCCAATAACTGTCTCTTCATCGCCAACACCAAAAATGTCTGTACGACGTTCTGCTAATTGTTTTAGACTAGCCTCAATAGCAGTGCCAGCAGCATATACTGTATCTTGATTAATTTTTTCAACAGTATGTTTGTCACGCTGTTCAACCCAACGGGGATCCAATAAACCAATACGCATATGTTCTGCCACCTTTGATGCCGGTATTTTTTCCCCGGTTATTGGAGAAATCAAATACTCATCTGTAGTTGCTGGCTTCTGTTGTTTTTGCTGAATAGCTTTCGGATCGTATTTCTTAACAACAACCTTATCATGCGTTGGTGGTAGAAGAGGTGTTAATTGTGGCTGAATCTTTGAATTAGATGGAGACTCTTCATCACTAGAGGCTTCGTCCATGTCTTGAACTTGTGTATTATCTTTCTTCACGTTAGTTCCTTGTTGATTATATGTAGTGCCTTTCATTTGTATGCCAGTACGATTTTCCATTTGTGACAATTTAAGTCGGACTGTTTCCTCTTGACTATCTTCTTCTTCCGATTCAATTTGCATTTCTATGTCCCCATCTTCTTCCAGCAATCTTTCTTCCATTAGTACACGAGCACCTACTTCTTCTGGTGTTGTTGGTGGCGGAAAATTGCCTGTTTCAAAAGGTTGATAGTCCACTGTTTCAACCACTACGAAATCATGCCAATCTATTTGAGCGTAAGCCACTGAAAGAATGTTCATTATTATGATGTATAATAAAACCGTATCGTATATCGCACCCCTCTCTTTCTCAACTTTCTCCTCTTCACGTCGACGTTGAGCTTCTTGATGCTTTTGCCAATTTGCCCTGTATTTTACTTGCTCTAAAACTAAACTCATACTGTTACGTCCTTCCGAACTCTCTATACGTAGTTTGTTTAAAAGATCTTTGGGTGGAATTAATATTTTTGTGTACTGCTCTAATAATTTTGTGAAATATTGAAACAATGAGTGCTGAGGTCGTAAAAAGTCAAACTGGAAATTACGTTGCTCACGGTTCATGAGATTTGTCAGAAATTGACGACCATTTCGAGCTACAAATTGTGCTGTTAACTTAACAATGTCTCTGAAAAGTAAATTAAGAAAAAAATTTAAATTTATATAGTATATACTTATACTTACAAATCTAAAGCAGATATAGACGGAGGGTCTGCTATAAACTCAAAATCTTGAGGAGGGTCTTTTGGTACAAATTGTTGCTCAGCTACTTGTTTTAGAAGTTCTTGTTGCTTTTGCTGTGCAGCACTTGTAACAGATAACTGCTTAACACCAGTAATAACACTTGGACCGCCGGATGCATCTGTTTTTAATGAAATTTCAACCATTGTTGTATATTATTTAAGTACTTTTGATATTTACCCTTTCCCTCCCTAAATTCATTTACTTTGTGCCTATAATAGGCATTGTATGGATCCCCTGAACTCAAAAAATTAAATTTTGCATTGCCTAATTCATTTTGTCTGATACGCGCTTCAAATTCAGGCCCATTTCGAGCGACAAAACTAGCAGTTTTATCAACAATGTCTATTAAAAAAATTTTCGTAGTTAAGGAAAACTGATATGTATAATGAAGAATTAGGTTCATTATTGAAATTTGTATACAGGACATAATAAAATAAATAAATATATTTCTTTATACAACATATGTTAAAAGGATACTCCTCACTTCCGGCGGAGGATATATTATTCCAATTATGGGTCCAGACAAAGTTTTCGATTGATCGTCGGCTTTAATAGAAGAATTAATTCCATTATCTACTTCCAAAGACGGCATCTTATTTCAGGATGGTAACTAATTTGAAACCTCTTGAATATTTCAGGTCAATATCTTTAATGAGATATAACGAAATCAATATAAAAAATTATAAAACTTCAACTTCAGTTTATATTACAAATACCGAATTAATATTCTTAAATATGGTTAATGTATTTATTAATAACCGAATGTACTTAGAGATGTGCGATATCAATAGTTATTGACTCCACATCACTGTAACGGGGTATCTCGACAGAATGAAATTTATATTATACCAATGTGTGGAATACAATGCTCGCGATAGACTGCAAACGACATCTGTCAAATATTAAAATACACACGTTCTTATGGACGAACCTATTTTGACAGCTGCACGACTACACGACGGCAGGCCGACAGTTGTCGTTCTCGCTAACTTCAATTTAATCCTAGACAGTATAGTTGACAGTAGAATGGAAGATAGAAAGATGAGGTAGAGTGGTAATGCCACTAATATGTAAAATGTAAAATTATTCACAGCTCTAACAAACTTGAAGTTATTTTACAAATAAAAGCATAAAATAGCTCTGTTACATCATTTATAATAACCATTGATAATTTAAAACAAATAAATTTACCTATTTTTTGCTTAAAAATTTCACTTTGAACAAAATATTAAAATTTCATTGAAGTGCAAGGTATTAGTATGGCCACAACGAAATTGTGTTCATGCAAAATGGACAACTGAGTTGTTTTGTGGACATGCCGGCCATTGTTATGTTGCTGCCCTCTGTTGTTGTTGTTGTTTTAACGGTTATCAGTCCCCGTTGGGATGGTGATAGCTATCTGTGTTGTCGTCGATGTCATCTAACGGGAGGCCCAGGAAACGTGCTGTTTCGACGGGGTCGGACCAAAGGGAAAAGGGTGTTAGATGGGTGGGGTCGGTTGGGCATGCAAAGAGGTGGTCAGTGTCATGCGGAGACTCGTTGCATGCAGGACATACGTTGGGTATGTCTGGGTCTATTCTGGATATGTAGGAGTTTAACCTGCTACAGTATCCAGAACGAAATTGCGCAAGGGTCACTCGCGTTTCTCGCGGCAACTCGAGCTCTTCGTCTGCTATGGGTGGTGATTTGACTCCAAATACGCCAYTCACGGGGAGGGAGTCGGTGAAGGTGTTGATGGCTCCACTGTGAATGGCGATCAGTGCCTGTCGGAAGTCTGTAGCGTCCAAAGTCCTGTCGGCGTACTGTTTGATGTCGTCGACGTGATCAGGGAATGACCTCCTGATGCTCCTAGGAAGCGGTTCCGCTCCAAGCAGATGACTGCAAGGGTGATTTCTGCGAAAACTGCCTAGAGAGGAGTTCATTATGCTCCTTGACTGGGAGCTTAAGCGTCTCCCTATGTAGGTGCTCGATGGGAGACATCAGGAGGCATCCCGTCGTGGTCCTGAGTGCTGTATTCTGGCAGGTCTGTAGTTTCCTCCATACTGCATCCAGGCGACCATATGGGTGCTGCATAGTTGAGGACCGGCCGGCCGATTGCCTTGTGAGTTGCCCACAACGTTTCTTTGTCTTTTCCCCATGTGCTGCCGGCTAGCGACTTGAGGATTTTGTTGCGGCTCTGTACTTTGGCGATGATCGCGGTCGTGTGTGGAGAGAAGGAGCAGAGACTGTCGAAGGTAACACCTAAAATTTTAGGGTTATTGACAGTCGAAATTTTGACGCCGTCGACTGCAATATTAAGTTCCAGTCTGTACTCCTTCGTCCAGTTCGTGAATATGGTCGCTGTGGATTTGGTAGGGGAAAGTTGGAGGTTCCGTTGAGTGAGGAAACGAGAAAGCTCGGAGAGGTAGTTGTTTACCTTCGAACACATGCCATCGATTCCATTGCCCGACGTCAATATCGTACAATCATCAGCGTACGAGGTTATGGAAACCTCCTCTGGAGGTTGCGGGTGTTTCGAGATGTAGAAGTTAAACAGTAGTGGGGAGAGGACACCACCCTGCGTAACCCCCTGTTTAATTCTTCTCAGTTTAGATGTTGCGCCTCGAAATAGTACGGATGATTGCCGACCGTTCAGATAGTTCATGGTTCACCTCTTGAGCCCTGGAGGAAGCGTGGTTTTCTCGATGTCCTGCAGTAGCGTTGTGTGGTTGACCGTGTCAAAAGCTTTTGACAGGTCCAACGMYDCGAGGATCGTTCTCTCACAGGGTGGTTTCTGGTTGAGGCCACGAACTATCTGAGCGTTTATGACGCTAAGTGCTGTGGTGGTACTGTGCATTTTACGGAAKCCATRCTGGTGGCTGGCTAGGCTCAGGTGGTGAGTGAAGGTCGGGAGWAACAAGGCTCCAAGTGTCTTCACTACTGGGGAGAGAAGAGTTATCGGGCGATAAGATTCCCCTTTGTTGGCGGCTTTCCCATTTTCAGTAGTGGAACCACTCTTCCCACTTTCCACACATCGGGTATTTGAAGAGTGGTTAGTGACAGGTTGAGGACCTTGGTGAGATATTTTACTCCCGTCGAGCCTAGATGCTTTAGCATTAGCACGTTGATTCCATCAGGGCCAATGGATTTAGAAGATTTTGCTTTGTTGATGACACCCTGAACCTCTTCA
>NW_017537034.1:1884423-1889622 GCF_001853355.1 Bactrocera latifrons | reverse complement strand
CCAGGTTATGCTATTTATCAGACCACCGCTAGCGATTGTAATATCGGGCGAGCTACTGCAAGTGCCCATAACTCTGGTGGGGGCTTCGTCATTCATTGTGCAAAATGTCSAATCGYCAATCTGTTCCGCCAGCTCCATCACCCTACGGTCATTTGACAGACAGGAATGCCAAAGATCGCGGTGCGCGTTAAAGTCGCCTAGCACCAAGCGGTTTTCACCAYGAAGTAGCGCACCTATATTCGGGTGATATCCTGTAGGGCAACATGTAACTGGGGGGATGTATATATCAAATATTTCGAGCTCGACATCGCCTGACCGGACAGCTATGCCCTGACATTCTAGGGTAGCGTCCCTGCGGTCGATGTCTTCATCGATTAGACGATACTGCACGGTGTTGTGCAATATGAAGGCTAGGCCACCACCATTATCTCGCTTGCGATCTTTGCGTATTACGTTGAAACCTGCACAACTCAGAAGATCTGAGCGGCTGTTTAGTTTGGTTTCTTGGACCGCAGCTATCGATACGCGCTCCCGATTCATAAGTGCAACTTTCTGCTCGATCTTGCTCTGGAGTCCGTTGCAGTTAAATTGAAGTAGCCGGGTTTGACGCGGGTGTCCGTGGGTGATCCTGGGGGTGAGGGAAGGGCGTGTGGGTGGTATTTGTTGCAGCTGCAGAACCCGCCGAGGCGGTTGTCGCACTAGGGGGTTTGTTGGCGACGCCACTGTAGTGTGTTGCCGGGGTAGACTGCTGCAGCATGGGGCAACGTACGACTCACTCCACTCACGTATAGTGCGCAGGCCGGAACATGCCGGGAAGTGACACCAGCCAGCACAAGAGTTGCACTTGACTGATGTGACGTTCCGACGTATGCCGGTCTGACACACGTAACAGACTGTGCGAGGCACCAAGAGTTTCTGATTGGTTCTCGCACGTGGATTGGAGCGGGATGGAGGGGACAAGTCAGATTGGGAGCTATGTTGCCTAGTTGAGCGCCGGGGGACCGTGGAGGTCCTCTGTTGGCCACTCGAGGTGGGTGGCGGCGCAGCGCGCGAAATATGTGCTGGTTGCAAAGCCACACAGATTAACACTSACCGATCCAAACGGGGTTAGATCGCCGAAACAACAGCCCTTGATCGGATGAAATCCAAATCAATTCCGGTAGCGTAGAACCGGCTGTCGTGGGAATTGTTGCTGCCCTCTCACAAACGTTCTTGTAGTAGGATTCACAACGCCATTTTCAGTTCACTGTCGTGCTGCTGCGGTCTGTCGCTAACATTGTGTTCCACATATAACTGTATTGCCGTGCCTATTGCTTATTTTGACTCCCTATTGCTTATAGAAAGCAATATATGGAATACTAATTGTATGCCATATATTAAAACCAATAAGCTGTCACTTCAGAAGTTTGACAAAAAACTGCGCTTTTAATTCCATGAAAATTCCGAAAAAGCAACATATTCCATTTACACATATACCGACGGCATTTTCATTTCAGTAATATTAAATTTAGCAAGTATTAAAACGGCTGTGTTATATTATAAAAATATAGTACATTTTCAAAATAACATTTTTCCAAGAAATTAATACTTAGTTAAATATTCTTAAATTATAGAAAAATTATGCAAAATGGATTGGGAATAACAAAGTCTTAAATTTAGTAAACTTATACAAACATAAATGAAATAATATTGCTCATTTTAATTATATTTTTTGGTATATAAAGTTTATGTCACAATTATTATATAGTAGTCCAAAAATATGACATCTTATAATCTAGAAATACATTTGTTAAAAAAGGATCTTTCTCCGTTTCTTATTTTTTCCAGAAATACAGTTCCCAAAAAAAGGATCTTTTTATTTTTTTCATTTTCAACATAAAATATTTAAACAGTTCAAGAGCTCAAAACATGCGCTACATCAGCTCGAACCTACCTACACGACGACTTTTCGCAAATGATTATACCAGAGATAATGAGATCCCCAACTCCTCTCTCACTGGAAGTGAGAGACCAATTGCTAAACGTCAAAACCTACCGAACTTTGACAGTTGACTGGTTTTGACGTTTTGCAATTGGAATGACTGGAACGGAAAGATTGAAATTATACCAAAAATATATGTGAACGGAGGAATTTATTGCCGCCGTTCAAGATCGCTAATAAAAATTTAAAATAATGAAAATCAAAGAAAATGCGAAATTTAAATATATATTATGAAACGTTTTGTAATTTGATGCATAATAGAATTAATTTTCTATTACAAATGATTAAAAACATTTATTAATTTAGAACTAACAGGCTTAATTCACCTTATTAAGTATTGAAATATCGAAAATGTCCAAAAATTCTAATTTGGTGCGATCTGGCCATAATGAAAAATGTTATAAAAAACGCTTATTTTGAGGCGCTCTCACACTGGAATAAGTTGGGCATCCCATTATCATCCCTGGATTATACAATAGATTGTACAGTTAGTATGCCAAAAATTTTATCCTGCCGATATGCACCGTAATGGCATAGATAACTTGATCGGAATCTCTTTTCTTGCTCTCTCACATGTCAGCTGGCAGGTCACCCTGATCTGTTTTCGGAGCTGGCAAAAAAACGCAATCAGGGTGCCTTCAACCAGCAGCTAGTGAAAAAGGCGGGATGCCAGAAGAGCAGCGCTATAATTACTTGATGAAATTAGTGTGAAATGAAATTTCATTGAACTGTGCGAGCATATTTTGGCAAAATAAGTGTTTATGTAAATTAATTAATGTTTTTGCATTTTAGCGTTTATATATGTATGCAATCACAAGAGACGATCTTCTACTTGACTTGTACTTCTGCTCTCTGAGAACACTCGTCAACAACTCGGTATAAATGAAATGAGGGACGACATTTCAAGTTCCTTACGTATGGAAAATACAAAAGAACAGCTGGTACGATGAGGAGTGCCGTGATCGACTGTAAGTTGAAGAGGGAAGAGTGACGCATTTGCAGACAGCAAAAGAAAGAGGCCTAAATGAGTGAGTATGAAGGAGGAAGAGGAAGGCCTCTACTTTGTTGGAAAGAATAGGCGGAGAAGGACCTGGCTTCGCTTGGAATATCCAATTGGGACCACATAGCGCAAAGAAAAAATGACTGGCGCGCTGTTTTTAACTCGGCTATAATCGCGTAAGCGATGTTCATGCCAATTAAGAAGAAGAAGAGTTTGTCAGCGCAGTTAAAAAATCAGTTTTAATCAAAACTAGGTAAAAATATATTTGAAATTTAAGAAAAACGTACTTAAGTAATAAATTGGATAGCATTCATAGCACGGCAACACACTCTTGCCTTTTCTAAGGCATTTGGAGGTTTCAGTAGAATATTTAGGGAATCGTAATTAAGTGATTGGCCTTTCGCTCTGAGTCTCCCTCATTCTATGGCATTCTTAATGTAGTTTCTGTCATTCTATAAGCTTTCACCTGTGTATGTATGGGTGAAAATGATAGGATTTGTTACTTGTAGGTTTATACAATGCACTTGTCAGACGTGATTTAAATTGATTTGATTAATTAAGGTGCTAATTTAGATCGATTTACCACACAAAATAAAAATCGGGTGTTGGTCCACGCCGCAAATTTGTTTCTATGCATAGATAAAATAACCATCACCTGATGAATTTTAATCATTAGAATAAATCCAAAATGACAGCTGATCGTTAATTGAGTAGCATGCTGTGCAAGAGGAAAAAACTGGTTTTCCATTTTCAATCTTAATATATTACATTTATTTCGCTGTGCGAAAGGACTGGTGGGAAAAGAAATTTCGAAATTATTGCCATAAACTAGCAATTACGTTTTAAATTTTAGAAAACTTTAGACACTCATAGAAGTACTTCTAATTCAAATTAAGTGAATCTTTCAATTAAAAGTAGAATGAGTGGTGACAATATAGAAAACCAGTGGTGTACGAATATGGATTTTGCGCACTGGATATAGTTGCCGCTGTTTTGGTTTATGAGGTATTTTTTTTTTAAGTTCAAAAAGTCAACTATTTAAAATGTATGTTTCTAAATCTTACATTTATATCCATTATTATCCACTAACACTTCACTAATTCGTTTCTAGGCATTTATTTTATATTAAACAGTACAAAAATAACTTTAATTCTACATTAAACTTTTAGTGGAATTCTGTAAGCAGTCTCTAGTCACTATTTGAGACATTTGGAGGTAAAATCTCAATTTGTGACTTGTTACTATTCACTAAATGTATGGCCACTACACGACACACATGTGCGTTTAATCGTTTCGAAAAACACGACATTCAAATCAATTTTGAGTTCGCTCCTCAAATAGTGAATATGTGCGATAAGCAAGTGGAAAATTGTTTGTCCGCCCTATTCGGGGACACAAGAAAAAAGAGATTTTGAAGGCATACAGCTCCATACACGACATAAATGTGTGCACACTGATCGTAAAAAATTAAACATTTTCGCGAACATGGATTGGTATGCGCATAAGCTCATACACGAGTTAATCGGACATATATCGATCGAATGCACATGCGTGTCGTGTCGTTAGTCTCAAAATATTGACTCAAATTTAAGACCTGATAGTTATCAGGTCACAAAACTCAAAAGAACTCTTGTTTGTCATTTTGAGATAGAATAGAATAGAGATCATCATAGATATTAATCGATTGTCGTTTTTTTATATTTTATAAGCAACTCAAACACGAGCGGGCTAAAAATAAATAAATTTTACATAAATTTCGTAAATATTATGAAACAAAATCAACATATATTTTTATTATATTGGTAAATATGTTTTTTGACGTTATAGAAAATTTAGTATCTTTTCTCAATATATTTATTTACATTCAAGTATTAAAACATCTCTGGTAAAATTATTGTTACCATATTTTGTAATGGAATGTAAGAAAAAATAAAGGTTATGCTGGTGCTGGTCATCGCTCACCTGCTATGGGTTATTTGTTTTGTTATTCATTGCTTATCACCGTCTGTCGTATAAATCATTTTCCTTACAAATAAAACAATTTAATAAGAAATTTCTTATTTAATTTTTTTGTTTCAGTTTTCATGTTTATACATAACAGTTATATTTTTATATGGCACGATCCCGATTACTTTGGCGGAGGGGTAAAAAAAACCGAATTTCCATAGAAATGGGGTATGTACGGATAGGGGAGCTTCTCCAGAGTAGGAATATCCAA
>NW_017537034.1:1873714-1882978 GCF_001853355.1 Bactrocera latifrons | reverse complement strand
AACGAGAGTAAAATGTAATTTTTAAAATAAAGATTTTTTAGGTAATAAACCTACTAAAAGTGTAAAATGTGGATTTATTTAAAAGTTTATAGTGTTAATTAATTAATTTAAAGTGAAAAATGTGAATAAAGTGTGTTTAAAGTGGTGAAATAGCCACTTGAAATGTCCGAATTTTGCGAATTTTTGAATTTTGAGGTCGAATATCTCCTAAACTAAGCGTTTGCGGTACCTATAACCCTATATATTTTTTGATCAGGAGAACGTCCTCTTTCCAACGGCAAAAGAACGCCAAAGAAATCGGAATTGTGCCTTTTATATAGAAAATAGTGCACACAAAATATAAACAAACTGTACACGAAACAAAAAGCCAAACAAACAGAAATGAGTGCTGCTCAGCCCCATCAGGAAGGCCTTAGGCATTCTTTATATGCTTACTTTGGCAAAAACAAATGTAACGACGATGATGAGTCATCGCATCGATCAGCTGAAAAGGAAGCTAATGAGAAGGGTTTACTTGTGAACGTCAAACCACCTCCAATCTATTTACGTGAGCGGAGCTCAAATGCGCTTGTCTCAACACTAAACAGAATAAAAGCCACCAATAATTTTCACATAGTACCCTTAAAGAAAGGTAACATAGATGAAACAAAAATTTAACAGTACACTGAAAACAAGTTCCGTGGATGTTGTAAAGTACTTGTAAAACAATAACAAGAATTACTGCTCTACCAACTCAAAAGGCCTAGTTGTTGTCATAAAATGTACAAAATCTTCGATAGATTATAATGTTGTTAAAGAAGCATTGGAAGAGGGTGGTTTCAGTATTAAATCACATCCTAAAATATCTGCTCCATTGGCGAGATAACAAAACACGAGTCACAAAAATTTTGATATTAAGTACAGAATAACTTAAACGTTTTTTCATCTTTTTAGTGAAATGGCTCCAACCATCGCTAACGACGAAATGATGTGATAAGCAAAACAATGAAGATCCGTTTGAGATGCGATGGTGAATGGAATAAAGTGCGAGCCATTTTAAACTCTACCCTTCAAATCACGAACATAGCGGCCTAACTCGTAAAACATTTCAAACTGCCATATTTCATTACTTATCGCATTTGTAGCACAAAAATTAGCTCAAATAATTATAAGAAGTTTTGTTTGGAATGTAACGCAATCATTACACACAAGTTACCCAAGAAACCCTATGAGCGAGATTTAAGTGACGATTTCCAAACGCGCTTTGAACACTTAGTCCTCGCTGACCCTCAATAACAAAGCAATGAAGAGCTAAGAGCTTGGAGATTGGAGCGGATATCTACACACACATTATCAGAGGTGGACTTTTCAAACCAGACAATGGGCAGTGGTAACGCAGAATATAGTATTTGGCTGGACCCTGACTGCGACTATATAACCCTAAGTATACTTCTAATAATTACTCTAATTAATTTCAAATCTTTCAATTAATATGTTACTCTATTAATACACAATTATTTTTTTTTACAGATTTTGGAAGGTGACTGGGATATTTAATCCAAACAAATACTGCTCTGCATTACTCCCACAAAATACATATTGTAATTGAGGCGTAATGCAGAGAAATATCAAAGATTTCTAGTTAAAAAAAACTGAATCTGAACTGAAGAAGCTAAATAAAGAATTCTATAGGGGAATTCTTGCATAGGGTTGCAATTATATTTTTACGTGTCATTGTACGAAAATAAACAGGTTGTGGTCTGACACATTTTACAACCATTGCAAAGATTTTCTGCGTGTGTTTGATGTTGTGCCATCATCAGCAATTTAATGCCCTAAGATTGGGCCTGGCAGTAAAATTTGTATGAAAAACATTGAACATAACGATAACATCTCTTTTACAGCATATACGGGGTCATGGCCAATGGTTTTGAGGAGTTATCTGAACATTTCTTGTAAGAGGGACCATTTATATAATAATTATTATCTGACGTTTTTTTTTTCCAAATTGCTCCTTTCTCATCTTCCACAACAAGGAGCCGACATACGACGGATAAAAAACACCAAAAATATTTTTTTTTTAACACGTTTTGTCTTCTCATTGAAACCATTTTGATGAAGCTACTAATGTCCGATATGCTTTTTGTAGTCATCTATTCAAGGTTTGGTGTTTGATGGATTCCAAGCCTTCTGTGTCGGATCTGCGATAGGGCTTGACATTCACAGAGAAAGTGGAAAATTGTTTTTTTAGTACCTACTATTTCGCAGCCTATTTGAGAGCAGTACTGAGTTTTTCGCGAATGCTGAAAAGTATCCAAGTGTGATCCGACATGGTTCATCGGACACCCTCCAGTCGTCCACAACGAGATTGTCTGTTTATGTTGATAACGTGAGGTCCAATACTTCCTCTAATGTCTGCAGTTTTACAAATTTGGTTATCCACGGTTGGGAAGCTTACAATATAGATTATAATTTCGCCATTAGTCGAAATTTTTATTTCAGAAAATTCGAGAGCTTCATATACGTATATTTATAAATGGGATATCGTCATTACCATTACTTTCTTTGTAATATCTACTTCTTCATTTGACAAGATAAACGAATTTATTATATCGACTTTTTCCAATGTATTGGGCATAAAATATTTAAAACTTCTTCTTTAATTATTTCTAACCTGTATTTTAACTGTTAGAATGAATATATTTATAATTTTTTTTCATTTTGTATAGTTTTAATTATATTGTTCGTAATATTTGATATTTCACTAATTTTGCCTATTGTATGTTTATTAATTAGTACCTCGTTATTATTATTTTGCAAGACACTATTTATTTTACTTGATATTACTTCGTATTCTTCATGGTCTAGACTTCTTTCCTTCCATTTTCATGCGTTCCTCAGGAAATGTATTGATCTTTTCTACTTTTAGATTCTTCGGTTGGACTTTTTTATTTGTTTTATTAGGAGGAATATGAAGGGATAGTTAGGGTTTTTGAGGGTTATTTCAGTTTCAATAGTCGCTTCTATATGGTTAGGTGTCTCAGTGTATTGTCCTATATCAATTTCGTGTATTATTCTAAATCATTGTGTTTGTAATCTAGCCGTTCCTTTTTCTACAGTTATGAGTTGTGTGTTTGAGTAATCGAGTATCTGAACTTCCCCCAGACATGGCTGTAGTAATATTCTGTAAATATTTAGTTAAGAATCCTACTTTTGTGAATTATTTGTCCTTTTTCAGTTAACACTCTACTATTTCTGTCTTCCTTAACTATTTCCTTACTGTAGGGTTTACTAGGCTTAGTTACTAATCTCCTATTTTTCTAAACAAATGTTATTAGTCCGGGTAGATATGCTTTTAATTCTTGCTTATTTTTATTATGATATGCGATATCCCTGCTTTGTTTCTGAGCTAATTTTCCTATTTTACTTTGTCTAGTTGCTTCTATGTTCTCGGGGGAAAATGTAACATTTCCATGAAAAATATGTCTACCGGTATTTTTAATGTTGTCAGATAATACTGCTAAAAGTTATTCAAAATGTGTGTGTTTTCTTTTATGCAGCGCTTTATTTCGATTAATGTGGAGTGGAACCTTTCCACTTTTCCGTTAGCTTGGCTTTTGTATGGAGGAGTAGTGTAAACTTCTATTCCTAACTCGTCTATCGTCATAAATTTTAAGGTTTAAATTTTGGTACTCCGAGGAAAATTATATTATCTCTTAAGGATCTTCTTGGTAATGGCTTCAAATTTCGGTTGTTCGGGATATCTCCCTTTTCTTTACAAACGGTGAAGTTGGTTAGAATTCGTTTTATTTTATTTAACGTACCGGGAAACTATTTTTCTTCGGGAATTTGTGTTTTATTTTCAGTCGCATTCATATTTGCTCTTAGATGTTTTTTTAGTATCACGTTCTCCTGTTCTTGGTCGTTACTAATATCTTCAACTAATTTTTAGGTGTATCGGCTTTTAATGTTACTAATGTGAATAGATATTTTGTATCATACCCATTTTTGCTTCTGTATGAATTCCATTTATAACAAATGGGTTAATGTATTGTTTCATGTAACAAAGCAATAATTGTTTGTTCTGTGTTCTATGAACAGTTGGAAAAATTATTTTAAATTATTATGAAGATAATGATAGACTATCTTTTTGTTTTAGAAGTCAATATTGAACTTGCTATTCGTCATATATGACCAGATTTAGTGAAAAAGGTACTCGAAAATGAATCGAATCGAATTCGTTTCTACAAAAGTAGTCGTTAACACCGTTCAAATGAGGTTATATTTAGTACTTAATTGTTCGAAAAAAATCATATGATTCTTATTGGAAAACCATGTATGTACATGCGACCAAAAATTTAATTAAGTTCATCTATGCACTATTGCTGAATTAATCTAACTCAAAAACTGTAATACATAATAAAGATTTATTTCCATTTTTTGTCTGAATATTTCAATTTACTGTGAACAACAGAAGATCGGAGCATACACTTGTAGAACCCCCAGAGGTTATCTAGTAACCGATACCCAGAGCATACTAAAATTATGGACGCCATACTTTTTCAGCCCGCTTAACCCATTCAAGCCCACGGCGAACCGGATGAGTTAGGAGCGCAAAATTTAAGAAAGTTATTTCAATTGAGATTAGAAACAAGGGAAAATAAAAATTGCGTTCATAGTTTATCTGGCTTCGCTGTGGAAGGTGTTACATATATGTAACAGTGGGCAGTACCTTATAATTTCTGACTTTATCCTTTTTCACGTAAAATAAAATTTTCATAATTTTTTTATTAAAATTTATGTTCAGTACTTTTATTCAAGCGAAAATGAGATAAAATTGGCACAATAAAGCAATTCAAATTGAAGGAATAATGAACACTCATACTCTTATTACATTGTTGTTCATACTTATATTTTATTATTTTCAAAATAATGATATTTTTCAAAGCATTTTATGCACAAGCCAACATTTTTTGCACATAGAAGATGGATGTGATTTACAGTTAAGACCAGCGCAACGACGCCTTTTTTTGCCGGGTATTTCGACCACAAAATGATTTAGTCCATCAAAACGGCTGGAGTATTTCGCTTCATCACTGGCTACTCGGCGATAACTCTGAGGAGGCTTTGTAACTCTAAAAGTTTTGCAGTATCTGGAGGCAATAGCTCTGCGGAAATCCAATTGGGTTACGCTTTCCCCACCTTTACGATGCAAAAGCCAAGCATTTTGAACCGACACGTCTATAAGCCATGTGAAAATCGAGTACCACCATTTCCTTCCACGAGCACCAATCCTATATGCATTGACGTTCTGATCCATTCTATCAGTTGCACCCATGAATTTGTTGTATTGCAAAATGGAATGTTGCAAAGGAACCATTACCCTTTTTCTTTCGGCCCGCGAATATCTTCCGATGGTAGTCAATGGTAATTTGCCATGTATGGTTGAAGCAACACTTACGACTGCATTGTCAAATCATTTGGTCACTTTTATGCCTGTATCTTTCATTATTGCACTTTCCACATGGCCCCGCTCTCGTTTTTTCAATTCCTCTCTTGAATTTAGAGGGCATGMTTTTGGAATCATATTTTCTCGAATGGTGCCTGTTCCTTGGTAACCCCGTTCTTTCAGTCCAACTAGCGCCGAGGTAGTAGTGAATAAGTTGTCGAAGTGGAGGGAAAACTCTAGATGCTTGATGGTTTCATCGAATTCATCAAAGCATTTCAATCAATTCGTCATAAAAAAATTTTTCAAATTGTTCATGGGGCGATAGGTTAACGCAGTCAAGATAGCTTGGCTCTGGAAAAATTTGTTGGTACCTTGTATTATTATCCTCAACCCACTGAATTATAGGTTTTCTTCTTTGTTTAGCTCGCTTTGTTGGTCCTTGCTTCTTTTTCTTTTGCTTTGGCAATTTTTTCTGAGCAGCAGTCGGTTTTAAAGTTGATGGTCGTTGACTCCGTTTTTTGGTTTCAGAGGGTAATAAGTTTTTACAAAAAATCTTACTCGGTGTTTTTTCGAAAATCAGACTGGAAGTTGACGACTCAAATGTTGGTAGAGTGTCATCTAAGACATCAACATCCAAATTTTGGGACGAATAGTTCAAGACATCCCTTAGCGCTTCATTCAAGAAATCTTCCTCAGCAGTATTCCACATGATAACTTGGCAGGATTGCGTTAACTGTGCTTTAGGCAAATTATCTGGTCGTCCACTGCCATCCTCATCGCCAGAATCTTCATCTGTTTCAATATTTTTACCGCTCGGAGGTTCAATAACTATTTTTTCTATAATCTCATCCCCATCATCATCTGACATCAATTCCTCAAGGATATTTGTTGCTTCCTCCAATGTCAAACAAGTATATCTGAAGATAAATATAAACTTTTATGACACACACATAAAAATAAAGTTATAATATTCCTGTGTAGTTATGCACACGGATATAAAAACACTGAGATAAGTTGCTAATACCTAACAATACCAGCAAAAAGTACGGGGATGCCCACTGTTACATATACCTCACTTCGCGCACAAGTAACTGCGTTGAAATTGAAAAGAGAACTGACTTGATTTTCAAAACGAATCGCTTGCAGTGCTGTATTCTAATAAATGGTAGACTTAAATTCTGATTCGTAGAAGTATGCTGCTCTTAGCCAGCGCTTAAAGTTTGAATGCGGTGCGTTACATATATGTAACAGTGGGCTTGAATGGGTTAATGGCAGTGAAAGTATAACGCCAGGAGAACGCGAACCCGATTCCCCAATCGATGACAATGCAACATATGTTCTATTGGCCAACCATGAAGAAGTTCGAATAGCAATTACCTGTCTGAAGAACAACAAAGGGGCGAGGGTCAATGGATTGCCGGCCGAAGTATTCAAACACGGCAGCACATAAGTGATAAGGAGCATGATTTAACCTCTTTGTAGAATATGGTCGAACGAAGGCATGCCCAACGATTGGAATTTGAGTTTTCTCTGCCCAATGCACAAAAAGGGGGACCCCACAATCTGCGCCAACTACCGTGGGAACGGACTCCTCACCATCGCGTATAAGGTTCTATCGAGCGTATTTTGTGAAAGATTAAAGCCTACCGTCGACAAACTGATTAGATCTTATCAGTGTGGCTTTAGACTCGACACTCACCACCTATTCTTCGATTTCAAAGCTGCCTTTGATAGCACGAAAATGAGCTGCCAAGGTGACTTTCTTTCGTGTGTCTTCCTCAACATACTTCTGGAGAAARTAATTCGAGCTGTATAACTAAACCGAGAAGGTATAATCATCTATAAAAGTGTACAGACGCTGGCATATGCTGATGATATTGATATCATTGGCCTTAACAATCGGCACCAAAACCAACGTCAGTCTTGAAATCCAATGCAGATTATCGCTTACCAAAAGGGGCTACTTCGAATTAAGTAGGCAATTGAGAAGTAAAGTTCCCTCTCTACAAATGAAAACTAAACTCGTATAAGTCATTTATTATTCCCGTCCAGCTATATGGTGCAGAGAGGATGACAACATCTGATGAGTCGACGTTGCGAGTTTTCGAAAGAAAAGTTCTGCGAAAGATTTATGATCCTTTGCGCGTTGGCCACGGCGAATATCCCATTCGATGGAACGATGAGCTATATGAGATGTAGGAAAACATTGACAAAGTTCAGCGAATTAAAAGACAGCGGCTACGCTGGTTAGGTCATGTTATCCAAATAGACGAAAACACTCCAGCTCTGAAAGTATTCGACGCAATAGCCGTGGGGGGCAGCAGATCAAGAGGATGACCTCCACTTCGTTGGAATTACCAGATGGAAAAGGACCTGGTTTTGCTTGCTGAAGCTGGTGCGCTGTTGTTAACTCGGTTATAAAGAAGAAGAAGAGTCAGAAATCAGACGTTTCGGTAGTCGATTGTCCTGGAAGGTATTAGGTCTATTCTGGTAATTAACCTGTCTTGATTATGTTGACTGGTCTACTTTCATCGGGGTCGGTGGTTTGGGTGGCAAGTTCGGTCTGTTGTTAAGGAGGTATTTCTTGCAGTAATATGGGGATAATATGCGTAGATATTGAACCTCGGCAAGAGTCCTTGATGTTGGTCGAAAATTTGTCTGGGCGAATAGAGATATGTTAGTTTGAATATTGGGTTTTCGCGTGTTATCGCATGATTAATTCTATAAGTCAATGTGTCCAGTTTTTGACATAAATATAGGGCCTGGCCCATTGTTGTCAGTTTTCGCGAGGACGAGGTAAATCGCCATTTAGCACTCTAATGAATGTGTCAATAGATTTGTCTCTATATGAATTGGTCATAGTGTGACTCGTCGCTTTTGTCTAATATAAGGGAAAGCTGATGGTAACGTTTTTTATATAAGGTCGGAATGTCGTCGTGGCACTGAACCAGAGTACCTATGTCCTTTTTATCCGAATAATGCATCATAACGAATTTGACTCCATTCAAGTGGAGTATTATATAAATCCAATGCGGTGTCAGCATCGTCTGCATTGTACTTTCGAGCTCATACCTATAAATTTATAATGCGTCACATGTCACATTGTCATAGACATGTTTGGAAGCTCCGTTATAGTATTTTTAATACGAGCCTTAATTTCACCGATTGACAAATTGTGTGGGATCCAACGAAGAAAAATGTATCTGAATTAATGCTGCAGGTAATATGACGATCCGGCTATATTAGTTTTCGGACTGCTTCAATAGTTTCCGGAACAACAACTGATTTTGAACGACCTTCACCGACCTCGATTAAATCACATACTAACCATAAACACTGGTTCTTCATGAGACTCATCGCCTAAAATTTAATTAAGTTCATCGAAGCATTGTTGCTGAGATAATACACGTCGAAAATTGTAAAAAGTAATTGCAAGCATTTTCATTGTTAAATGAGAAAAGTGATGATAATTTCAATGTTTACAAATGTACGCTTACAGATTCACGTATTTACAATGCGCGAAGGGCTATGGATATCATTTATAGATATTATGAAAGATATTGTATGTAAGTATGTATTTGATATCAAAGCCCATAAGTATATAAATATGTATGTATGTGTAATTTGACCCTTTCAATGATGATTTCTATTAAATCTGTGGAAAAGTATAATAAAGTCATATTTGTATTATTACCTAAATATTTAATTAATATAGGTAATGATAAGTTATATATTTATGTATGAATTTATTTTCTTTGGGCATTAGAAGTTTCGATAACATCTTATAACCAAGCCGTCGCACAGATTCACATATGCATATAATTGGGTGTATATGT